>NC_135187.1:6049555-6289555 GCF_041146795.1 Maylandia zebra | reverse complement strand
CAGCAGTGAATACTAAATATTGAATGTTGTTGTGTAGCAAGCAGGACCGACAGCACACAATGTGCTTGGAAATAGAAGCCAATAAGGGTACAGTTTATGTCAGAGAGGTGGAGTGTAAGGCCTCTGGACCTGCAGCTCGGTTCACTCTGCCGGCAGCCAGCTGTGCCAGAGTGAACCGAGCCGCAGGTCCAGAGGCCTGGTGCCTGCTGCCCGGAGGCCCGAGGCCTGACCGGGCAGCAGGCACCAGGCCCCGCCAAGTAGTCACTGGGAATGAGCTGGTACATACCTGAGCACCCAGCCCCAGACACCAAGAACCACCAACGCACCGACCCCTGAGGGCATCAGTTACCGGCAGGGAGTGTGGTGAGGGGAGACGGGCCTTTGGAGGGCCTGTGAGTTCCCAGAGAGGTGGAGTCTAAGACCCGACCTGACATATAAACACAGACAAAAAGGCACAAACAGACACAAACATGCATTCCCACCCTCATGCACACATATACAAATATTCAGCACTCACCCAACGTAGGGATAGACATACATGGACACTGTACACACAATCACACTCCCCAAACAAACTCTATACCCCGGGTCCAGGTACCCTCGCCCCTGGAGGGGGAAACGGCACCTAGACCCAGGAGATGTTACCCTTTCCCCTGGGGTGGAGGCAAGCAGTCCGCCCCAGGCTCCGCAGCAGCGGGGAGGCCCCGCATCCCAGATCCCAATTGGACGGCCAACACCTTCCAGCCCCCCCGCCCCGATGGCCAGCAGAGAACAGGGGTGTGTGAAGACCCCAAACCTCCCGCTTCTCGCTCATGTGTAGTGTTGCTGCGTGTTGTTCTAAGGTACATTTAAAACACGGGAGAGCAGGGTGCTGCTGCCAGAGAGCAGCAGGTGTTAGCACGGCCCCTCCCGAGAGCCCTCAATGTCTACATGGATTTAAAATTGAGAGGTGGGCACCGGCGCCAGAGGTAGGTTTGAGTACACAGACCGTCCACTGGACGCCGTTAACGTGCCCACCCTCAAGGCCCTCAAGGTTGCACTTTTTTAAAAGTTTTATTCACAGACAAATGACCTTTAAAAGTTTGTGCAGGCTGAAATGATCATCAATGAAAATAATGATGAAATTAAAATGTTTAAAATTTCCCATAAAATGTTTGAAAGTATTAGGATTATTTCTGAGGCATTTTAAAGACTAGTCTAAAAAAATAACCCTTAATAATAATTTTTAAATCATTCTTCTAACATTTTCCGTTTCATGTCTCTTTGTAATCACCCTCATTCATCTATTATAAGATGTAGTTACCTGGACAGGCACACAGGGGGCGCTATCATCATAGCATAAGTGTGTAATCTTCATTAGCAGCTCCTCCTTAACAGCAGCAGGAAGCAGGTCTGAGCGCTCAGCCTGACGATGGAGACGTTGGAGTTTGAGTTTATTTTTTACTTCCAGCATGAAGTAAAATTAACATCAGCCAGCGTCTCAGTGAAAGGACAGCCAATCACTGCTGACCTCGTTCACACGCAGGCATGACAGATTTAACCTGCAGTAATCAGATTACTTACCGAGATCAGCTGAACATCTCCAGGTGAAAGAGCACCAAGTCCCAATATTTACCTGTTTTTTTTTTAAAAATGTGTCACTTCATTTTTCATTTCATTTCATTTTATTTATTTATTTCACACTTGGTACAACAGATCAAACCAACCACACTTTCTATCAATAAAGCACTACAACCATGTGTGAAAAGGAGCAGGAAGAAGAAAATATTCTTATTAAACCCTGCCCCCTATCTACAATCCAACTTATATTACAAGTGGGCACCAAAAATCAGGGAACAAACTAATATTAACATTTCTCTCCAGTCCTAACCCAAACCAAACAACAAATTTACAATCAGAATATACCACTCCACATAGTAACAAGGAGAAAAATAAAATAAAATAAATAAAACAAAAAGTTAGCAGAACTTCTTCATAGTTCTGCTAACTTTTTAATCCTGTTTCTTTACATGTGTAATAAAGAGTCAAAGGTCACAGCAGGCATAAAATCCTAACTCAGAGCAGAGCACAGCTTTAAAGCAAACTTGAAACACGACCTGCACGAAACATAAGTTACAACATGGACGCTGGCTTTAAAAACTGTCACAGGTTTAAAACTATCTGTGAAACTGGATTAAAAGATGACAGTAAAAGAAAAAAACAAAAAATACTAAATACGTCATTCTAACAGTAGAATTTAAAAATAGAATTTAAAAGTAAAATAAGCGCAGCTGTAAAATGTTGATGCACAGAATAAAATAACTTCTCCCGCCTCACTGCAGAGCCGTAAACGAGCTCTCCGAGGGATCGATCACGCGATCGTGTGAGCCGCACAGCGTGAGAGGCTGATGAGGTCATCAAACAGCTCCCATTGGAGGATTTTAACCGTGTGATGTTTTATTATGTCACACGGTTAAAATCCTTATACAGGCTCTGGTTGGTGCACATCCATCTTTTCTTCTGTTGTTTCTAAGCCTCCACCCGTCCTCCACTCCACCTCTCTGATCACTGCAAGCACTAATTAATTATTATTAATAAAAGCTGGAAAATGAAGTTTGAGCGTCGGCGTGATTCTCACGGCCTGCGCTCGCAGCGAGATCGAAACGCTGTGCCGAGAATAACCGCGCTGCTCGTTTCTGTTAAACTTTTATTATTGTCGTTACTGTTATTATAACACGAGCAGAACCACAGCGGCTCAAGGGCCACGAGGACGGAGCGCCGCCGGGACTCGAGTCTGTGGAGCTTCCTGTTAAAGAGGAGAGAGCGTGAATGTGAACAAACATGGCGTCAAAGGCTCCACTTACACTCTTAGTGTATTTCTAGAAACTTCCAACAGGAAGTGATCGCAGACATGTGCGACAGGGATAGAGAGACAGGGGGACATAAGAGGGGGAGGAGCCTGACACCTGTCTGTGTGGCTCACCTGAGCAGAGCGAGCACAGACGCGCTCGTCATCAGCTGTGACGTAACCCGAGTCTAAACTCTGGTCACCAACGAGCCGAAGACGCCGTCAGTGAAACAAAGTCTGCTTCCTGACTCTGAATATATTCCTGGCTGTGACCTCACATCTTATCAGCCAATCAGCAGCAGGCGCGGTTTGAACGGTCATCAGTGGAGCAGCAGCCGTGGACGTGGAGCTCAGCTTAAAATCAGCGGCTCGTCTTAAACCGTGCGGTTTGATTCACGTTTCAAACGTCGCTCTGTCCGCTTTCAGACGCTGACGTTAAGCTGTCGTCAGCAGACGTCAGAGCGCCCGCTGCCGATTGGTCGCTCCTCCGACACGCCCCTCTCACAGCGAAGCAGCTGATAACAGGCGGTCACACAGGAAGACCCCAAGCAGCTGATCCACAGCAGCTTCTTGTTTTTAGTGCAAAACAAAATTATTTTTGAAAATGAATAAACACAAAACAGGGAAACAAACATGTTTGATGTCAGTTATTAAACGTCTAAAAACATTTATTTAAATGAAGAAACGCCGAGAAAGAAACAATCAAACAGATTCTGTTGAATCTGTTTATCTGTCACAAACAGCAGAGTTTGAACAGCTTCAGGATCCTTCGAGTCTTTAACTGATCGAACGTTCGGCCTGAATTCACAGCAAACACAAGAAAGGAGGGACGTCTCCCAGTATCCTCGCTGTGATCCCAGTATCCTCGCTGTGATCCCAGTGTACTCGCTGTGATCCCAGTATCCTCGCTGTGATCCCAGTATACTCGCTGTGATCCCAGTATCCTCGCTGTGATCCCAGTATCCTCGCTGTGATCCCAGTGTACTCGCTGTGATCCCAGTATACTCGCTGTGATGGACGTGAAACTTTGCCCATAAAACAACGAGGTCCATTATATCTCTGCTGGTGCTGTTAGTTTGTTCGCGCTCAGTTTTCAGAGCAAATAAAACATCTTTCCAAAATAAATCAAAACCTTTAGATTTTCTGCAACAGAAGCTTCACAGATTCGACCAAAAGTTCTGAACAAAAGTGCAAAAAGCAAAACGTGCGACAGCTTCTGGGCGACTCTTCCAGAAACTCCAGCTCACATCAGCGTCTGCTTTCAGTCCAGCTTCGAGCTCGTTTTCACATCAAGTCTATGAACGAGTTTAAAGGAACTTCTTGAACTTTGTCGGTAATCAGATGCTTATCAGGTCGCTGCAGGTTTCATCCACCAAACGGCTCCAAACACAAACTGCATCTGGTCACGTGCTCGTGTTTCTCTGGAATAAAGATCCAATAGATTTGTTTTTATTTTTAGAGCCACCAGAAAAAACCTGTTTTCCCAGTGGGAGTGTGTCACAGAGAGAACAGGACAGATGTTGAGTCTGAACTGTTGCTGATATTTAAATACGCTGTGACATCATCTCCTGGAGCCACAGATGATGTTTAACTGGAGTTCTTCACAGAGAGCAGCTCGGCGTCTGTGTGGAACAGCTGATTTACCAACATCATCATATTATCAAACCAATATCCAGAAAAACAGATTTCCTCTTGGACAAACATCCTTGTTGTTCCACATAAAATAAGTGTGAGGCTCAAACTGTGTTTGTAGACGAGAGTCTGTGACGAGGAAGCCCGGCGATGAGAGGCCGACGTGTTCGCGGGGATTTTATCCACAAAGTTACACACGAGGAAAACTCGGTGCTGCGACTCGGAGAGGAAACGAACAGGTGTAGCGCTCAGGATGGAGGCGGGGCTTCTGATCAGCTGTTTGAGCCAGTTTATCTTAAATGTGCCGTTTAAAGTGTGGAAATCTGTAACATTCAGCCCACCGTTTACATCGAGTTCATACGAGCTGTTTTTCTAATGTGACGTCTCCTGTTTGTCCACATGAAGCTGAAGAGCAGCCTGTCAGCGTCTTTGATGGTTTATTATGGAGGCGTCGAGCCAGCGCTGCCTCAGGGACACCAGAGATTCCTGCTTTAGTCAAAACTCTTCCTCTCAGTGAGAGAGCTGAATTTGTTTTTAACTCTTTTTGTAGGAGGGATCAGACTTAGATTCATTCTTTTCATCCTCAGTGATTCACATCCTTAAATATGGAAGCTGTTGTTTCATGGAGATATTCCAAAGGTCAGATTTGGAGCGTCTGTGATGAGTTCACGTTTATTAATATTCAGGTAAAATCTGGAAGCTTTGGAGAAACTGTTCACTGCAGCAGCTCAGACTTGACCTTCATTTGTCTAAATCAGAGCGGTGTCGTCAGCTGTGCTGCGATTAACTCTCTGCCAGTGACGCAGATCCTTTTACATCACCTGATTTTACTCGTCTGATAAAACACTAACAGGAAGAGGTGCAGAGAGGCGGAGCCGCCTCGTCTTCTTCCTCCATGCAGGTTAAATCTGTGGATGTAGCAGCCATCAGTTTATTACAGCTGTTACTGTTTGTGTAGAGTTTTGACTGATGTAGAGAAATAATTACTGAAACTAAATTAGTTTAAAGGCTGAAAGATGAAACGATGCTCCGTGTATCAAAGGCTTTGAGTCCAGCATAACTGAGTCCAGCATCATCGTTGTTCTGCAGCTACGATAAGAGCAGAAACAAACTGGACGCTAACAGTCGATCAGTAAATGATCTTTGTCAGGTTGAGTCGGTGTAGTTCACCTCTGAGTCGTGGTGGTGCAGCTGCTCGTTTTCTAACCTTCTGTCAGACTTCATAAAGAAAAGGAGACGACAGGTTAGAGACGACTTTGACGTTCAGATGTCAGACCGTCAGCACCTGCTGGATCCACAGCAGCTTCCTGACAGCAGCTCGACTCGCTCGCCGTCTCCCTGCAGCGTTCACGCACGCGTCAGGTGGTGTCGCTCGCCCTCTCCTCACCTGCTCGCTCCACCTGTTGATCCTCTCAGCTGTTTCCTGTGGTCACTCTCTCTCCTCCTCACTGGCTCCAAAGCTGAGCTGTAAGGTGTGTGGGCGGGGCATCAAAACAGCTGTCGGCTTCATCTTCCGCCATTTTATAGTTTCTGATGAGCTCACCTCTTCCGCCATTTTATAGTTTTTGATGAGCTCACCTCTTCCGCCATTTTATAGTTTCTGATGAGCTCACCTCTTCCGCCATTTTATAGTTTTTGATGAGCTCACCTCTTCCGCCATTTTATAGTTTCTGATGAGCTCACCTCTTCCGCCATTTTATAGTTTTTGATGAGCTCACCTCTTCCGCCATTTTATAGTTTCTGATGAGCTCACCTTTTCTGCCATTTTATAGTTTTTGATGAGCTCACCTCTTCCGCCATTTTATAGTTTTTGATGAGCTCACCTTTTCTGCCATTTTATAGTTTTTGATGAGCTCGCCTCTTCCGCCATTTTATAGTTTTTGATGAGCTCACCTCTCCTGTGAGCGCTGCCCAACCAGCCGACCTGGTGACGTAATGAGTGCTGTAACGACCACAAATCAGCGAGCAGGAAAATGACTTAAAACAAGAATCACTTTGAATCCAACGTTTCTCAGAATAAATCCCAACGCTCTTAATTTTGTGTCAAAGCTGTAAAATGTGCTGTTTCACGTCCTCTTTAACTCGACACGTTTCCTCACTTTAACCCAAAAAACTCACAGCGACTAAATCCTCAAGTAAAAAAACTTGAATCAACCTCGTACAAAATAAATGAGACGAACTGAATTAAAAATACTGACGCTCATCTCCAAAATCATCCACAGTACAGACATAATTACATGACCACAGCCATGTGGTGTCGTCTAGGCCAACATTCGCCACTTTTCCAATTCGTCTGGTTAAGAAATGATGTAAAAATCGCCATTTAATAAATCAGGATGCAGTAAAGGTTGGTGAAAACCCCGCCAGGACACCGTATTTAGCGCCAGCGGGTGGTGTTTGAAAGCCTTCGTGTGAGCAGCCAAAGAAACGACATTTTTGGCGGGGTCATTGAACGCTGCATTAGACATCACGGGTGTGCGCGACATTTAAGAGCTGCGGAAATAACAGCGCTCTTGCTCGGTCACTGAGCTGCTTTACCCGGCGCTCAGTGACAGCTGTGAGGCGTTTTCCTAAACTATGCGGGGCCTCCTCGTGTTTCTCATCCACTGTAGTTTAACTCCAATCAAAGAAGAAGGAGCGCAGACACCAACTCATCCCTCAGTCCGGTAAAGTGATCGCTTAAGTTTGCCTATTTGATCACCAGCAGCACTGACTAACAATGGGCTGTGAGGCCAACTCTCTGTACGTGTTACTCAGGGCCACTGATCAATGATCGTGACAGTTTGCGTGTTTATAATCAGACACTGACCTCGCGGCCCGTTGTTAGTCGGCGGTGTTAGCATCAGGCATTATGCAGATGTCCTGTTTCAACGTTGGGGAAACCTGCAGTCAGCTGAGGCTGAAGAAGTCATTTAGATGAGCGATGAAACGTTTCTCCCGCTGAAAACACGACGTCCACGTGAACAGCATCAACTTTTTGGACTGTTTGTTTCTCAAAGACCGTTCTGCTTTTGTTCGGGTCTAAAACGCTGTTTTCCTCCATTCAATGTCTGAAAAAATGCTGTAATCATTTAAAATGCTTTAAATTTCAGCATAAACTTAGGAAAAGTGTGTAATCTTCATCAGCAGCTCCTCCTTTACAGCAGCATGTAGCAGTTCCGAACACTAAGCCGAATGAATGGCGCGGTTTCATTCAGCGTTTTAAATGTCGCTCTGTCCGGTTTCAGACGCTAATCTGACGTTAAACTATAAGTGACTAAATCCTGCTGTGGGTAAAAACAACTTTCCCTTGTACAAAATAAACGAGCTGAATTAAAAATAATGACGCTTAACTCCAAAATCATCCTCATTACAGAGATGATCACATCTTGGGCTGTGGCCTCACACATGTAACTCCACATGTTCACATAAAGAAAATACCTGTAATGATGCACTGAGGCGTCCCTCGTGTCGGCCTCACCTGTAGACTCTGCTCTCATCACAGCATCAGCGACGCTCACAGATCTCTGTGCTACACATCCAATAATATCATTAATGTGAATGTTTTAATATTTTTAGTGCAAAATCTGATCTGGTCACAGCGCTGAAAAACACCAAAGTGTCCCAGCATGGAGTCAAATTCAAAGTCGGAGTTATTGTTTCAGTCCTCTGCTCTTAGTAAATGTAATAAATTTGACAACATGGTCGTAAAATCTTAGAGGAACCTTTTTCACCTTTTTGTCAGGTCACAGCACAAGAAATTAACTGATTTATCAAAAATTATTTCTTGCATCGTCATCAATGATGACATGAAGCATTTGCTGGAGCCTGAAATACTGTAAGTAGAACTCCAGATTAGATTAATGTCACATGATCATATTAAACAGAGACACCTCTAGAAAAACCTCAGGACAGTCTGGTGTTTAGTTTCTCACAGGAAGGATTTTTTAGGACTGATGACGGCTGCAGAGTTTCAGAGGATGGAAAGTAAGTGGAAAGTGTCGGCTGCTGAGGATCCATCTTAGTGTGTTTGTCTGATCCTGCAGCTCACAGGAAGTTGCTCCACCTACAGCAGCATAGATAAACTGTGCAGTGATATCTCTGCAGGCAGGACGTAGATGTGCTAACGGGAGAAAATGAATTCTGTTTTTTTCCCAGTGTCTTTCTGTAAAATCTACATTGTTAATGATGATTGGTTTTAAAAATCTTCCACTGAGACAAAAGCAGCCATAAATGTAGATCCTCTATATGTTGATCACGTCTCTGTGTCAGTATAAGACTTTAGTGCAGCCTCTCTCTGGTTCACTGCAGTCTTTGTCTCTGTTTGTCTGTCAGGTGTTCACATTGTCCAGTGGATGTACGGCTGTGAATGGGATGAAACAGGTGAAGTGAAAGGATATATGCAGTTTGGTTATGATGGAGAGGCCTTCATAAGCTTTGACCTGAAGACAGAGACGTGCGTCGCTCCTGTACAACAGGCTGTCATCACCAAAAACAAGTGGGACAGTAACAGAGCTTTGATCACACAGAGGAAGAACTACCTCACCCAGATTTGTCCTGAGTGGCTGAAGAAGTACGTGAACTATGGGAGGAGCTCTCTGATGAGGACAGGTAAAATCTATGACCAGAATTAGATTAAAAGTTATGTCTCAGTTTATTACTTAATATGATATTAAATTAACCTTTTCATGCATGAATTATGAAAACCTCAACCAGAGTATTTTTATTCATCTTAAGGCATGAAAAAAAGATTTTTGAACTTCATTTTTTTTTTTAAACATGTGCTTTTCATTTTCAAAGAGTATTTTTACACGTCCACTTAGTTGTACAACAAACATTTTGACTTATGAATTTGACAAATGAATAATTAATATACACTGTGTAAAAACTAACATAACAAATATATTTTAAATATATTTTATAACAATATATGTAACAATTATAACAACTATAACCCTGCCTATGGAGTGACTCATCAGTGTCCAATGTAGTGGTTTATTTGCAAGTTTACCATCAACACTGACACAAATACAAGAGCCTTTGAATAGTTGTCCACTGTAGTGACCACTATGTGTGAAAGGGTTAATATAATTGCACTTCGTGTGGCATTTTGACACAGTTTTTAAATTTAATTAAATTTTATAAACTACATCACATCAAAAGAAATAGGTATGGTTTAAATAATAATAATAATAATCTTTTAAAGTTGCTCCTGGTCATCACAGCAGATCATCTTCCACAGTTTTAGCTCTGATATACTCATTTCTAATCCTTCTCACTCCTTATGATAATTTTAATATCATCAGTTCTGTCTCCTGTATTTGTCTCAGTGCCACCATCCTCAGATATTAAATCACAGCAGGTCTCACTGCCATCTTGTAAACCTTCCTTTCCACTCTTGCTCGTCTCCATCCACTCCACCTTGTCTGCACTCTCTTCTTCACGTCTCGTCTGCACTATGCACCCCTCCAGCTCAAATACAAGTAATAGTAATAATACAGAAAGAATGAACTGTTTGTCTTTACTCCACAGATCTCCCCAAAGTGTCTCTCCTCCAGAAGTCTTCCTCCTCTCCAGTCACCTGCCACGCTACAGGTTTCTATCCTAACAGAGCCGAGATGGTCTGGAAAAAAGATGGAGAGGAGCTTCATGAGGGTGTGAACAAAGGAGAGATTCTCACCAACAATGACGGGACCTTCCAGATGAGTGTTGACCTGGATGTCTCATCAGTCACACCTGAAGACTGGGACAGATACAGATGTGTGTTTCAGCTCTCTGGTGTGAACGAGGACATCGCCACCAAACTGGACAAAGCAGTGATCAAGACCAATGAAGGTGAGTCTGGAATCAGGATCAGATGAGTGATAAACATGGGAAACACACACTTGAATTACTGCAATAGCTCTGTGGTTCATGTTGGATGAGGTAATCTGTTTGTTTAGGTTTTCTTTCTGTCAGAATAATTTTAAGGCCTAAATCAGGTCAGACCAAGTTGTGGTTTTCCACCACATTTTTCTTGTTGAACATTGACAAATATAAAACTTGTTCATGTGTTGCTATTGTTAAGCAATTATAATCTCTGTAGTTACCTGACGATTGGACAGTTTTAGAAGATTAAATAGTAAATGGGGGGAAATGTATATTTTGAAACATATGTTCAAATTTATTGGCAGTGTATTGAAATTAAATTTAATGGCAGAACTTTTATTGTTGGAATGAAAACAAAAATTAGTGAGACAAATATGTAGTGACCATAAACGAAGCTCTTGTACATGATTGTTATCTGATTGGAAACTTTTTGTTCTCACCTTTTGTTTGTTCTGTGATCCACAGGAAATTCCTTCTCTGGACCAGATGTTAAGCTGATCATCCCTGTTGTTGCTGCTGTTGTTGTTCTTGCTGCCATCGCTGTGATCGCATTCATTATTTACAAAAAGAGGACCGGTGAGAAACAAACTTCTTGGATTTGTCTTATGTAATGCAAACAACAATGATGACATAGTGCAAACAATAATAATGATAGTAAGAGTAATATGACTTAATTGAAGTCATTATTAACAGTTTTCAAAAGAAAACAAACAATGCACACAGGATTAAACAGGTAACAACCAAAAGCAGTGTAAGCTGAGTCTTCAGGTTAATATTTAAGTATTAACACTTTCTCTGCCAGCAGGTTGCTAGCACTTTTAAATGCTAAATATATTAAACTGTTAATTATTAATCATGTTTATTTTATTTCATAACTTCTCTGCAATATCCCACTTGTAGATTTTTGTTCAGTTACTTCACTTTTTCTTGTCTGTTATTTACTTTTTTTCCTGCATCATCTTTCTTTCTGCCAAACAAACATAACCTAAGCGCACACCTTTACCTACATTAGGAAGGTGTGCCTTCTCCAGCTTCCTCCTCAGACACAATTGTTTCAGTTGCTTTGCTCAAAAAAAACTTTTTTTCCCCTCTTCTTTCTTAGCAGCCAGGTTTCTCTTTCAGAACAGCATTTCCTTTATTCAATTCCTTTATTTTATTAACCACAAATTGATTTTGTCACTAAGCTCATTATAAAAACGGCCTACGAGTATAAAATGATTCTGATTCAATAATATCATTTTACATGAGCTCATTTTGTGGGCAAAGTCAGAACATATCTATAAACATATGAGTAAGCCCAGTGTCTATGTTTAAGTGGTTTAATTTTACAAATTAAGTTTTCTTTTTTCCTGATTGCAAAATGAAAACATGAAATGTTCATGCCTTACATAATACTTGAAAAAAAAGAGTGTGTTAACATTTATAACAAATTATTAAAATTATGTATTTTTTTCCCTTTTATTTCAGACAAACGTCCCCCATCTCGTAAGTTACACATTGTCCCTTTTCTCTAATCTCTTGTTCACACTAAATTAAAAAGGGTTTCTGTACTTTAATCTAAACAGTCTTTCAGGGCTGTTTCCTGTTGTGTTTGATTGTTGTAAAAGTGACAGATGAGAGCAGGATGTGGACTAACATTGTGTTTCTGACCTACAGCTGTAGAGAACCCTGAAGTCCAGGAGCAAATGCTTCCTCAAGCCTAAACCACAAACAGCTCTGCACACAGTGAGTTACCTCATATTTGTCTCATGTTTTCTCTTTTTAAAACTTGTGTACAATAGTGGCTGTAGTAAAATCTCCTTTTTAAATAGAACCAAAAAAGTGCTTTTGTATAACTTTTAAATCATATTAAGAAAAAGATACATTTAAATTTCATTTTATTGTTATTCATTTAAATATTGTTAAATCATTTCATGAAATGATTTAACAATATTAAAACAAATGTGTTAATTCCATTCAGAAACATATGAAGTAAATACTCGATTGAATCAGAATTTTAGATCTTAATGAACCTAAATATGTTATTTGTGGATTTGAACAATCCTAACATTTAGTGTTTCTTTTTATATCTTCAGGTTTGTGGATAGATGGATAAAGAGAACCTGAGAGAAGACGTGTCAGCTCGTTGTTCTCCATATCCACATCATAAAATCTGTTAAAAAGATCTAAAATCTAGTTGCAGATGCTTATTAATCAAAAAGGTAAAGTTTGAAAATGAGTTGGCAAATTTGTAACAGACATAATGGTTGCATTAAATTATTCTGAATATGTGGTTTTCGGTTAAAAAAAAAAAAAGTCACTTAAAAAAAAAAAAAAAAAAAAAGATCTAACAAAACGTGACCCCCTGGAGAGACGTAAAACACAATAAAAACAATGAAAGCATCACAGCAGTCTCAGTACAGTCATAATTACACCTTTGTGTGTTCATCTTCAGTCAAACATATTAGTTTAGTGTTTCTGGTGTGGGGTTTTCTTGTAAATTATTTCATCACTCATGAATGGTGAGATTCCCTCACTCTGTGATAAAGGAATCATAATATATTTCTAAATTTTGTACATGTTTACTTGTGTATTTCTTAAAATTTGATTTAAAAATTATCAATGATGAATTCCAGGAGACCTTAACAGATTTCTTTATGTCTGAATTTTCTTAATTAATGAAGATGATGTTTAGTCTCTGTTGTTTGATTTAAGATAAGTTTTGAGGGTTTTTGATTTTAGAGTTTAGTTCAAGTTGAGATTCTGGAGGGTTGTGTGGGTTATGTTAACACATTGGTGGGTGTGTTTCTGCTTATAGTTCAGGATTTTAAGGTTTTCCTCATTCGTCTGTAAACTTTAAAAAATTAATTAGTAGAATATGTATCAGTAAAACAGCATTGTTATTTCTCTCCTTTTCATACTTTGGTTGTCAATAAAGTCCCAAATAATCCAAATTTCTGTGACTTTGTCATAAAATGCACACTTAGGTACAGTTTCATGAATACTGCCTAAATATTAATGGACTCGGTACAATACAACTTGTGATAGTAGCTCAGTAAGCTTAGGTGTCATAGTGAGAGCTCAGGTTCATCAAGTATCCTGTGACAGAGGACCCAATGCACACAGCGTTGCAAGATGGTTCAATGTTTAGTTTTTTTGTCTCCACTCTTGGCTGTGCAGCTGATGTTTCTAGCACAGTATGCAGCACACACCACACACCCAGCAGGACCTGGGTTACTAGAAAGGAGAGGCATGAATAGATGATGGGGATCAGTCATGTGGGTCACCCCTCCCCTGCAGCTGAGCCATAAACCACACCTCACCACATACTCCCAGCGCCGGACTTAGACCCAGCAATCGGAGCTAGCCTACTCCTACTAGTCTGTAGAATGAAAGGGAGGAAAAAGTTAGATGTGTAGAGGGGCTTTACATACACTACACAGGGCTGCCTTCAACTGCATGAACGCCGCCTGGCAGTGCTTCGTCCACCCGACCAGATCTGGGGCACCCTTTCGGGTGAGATCAGTTAAGGGGTTAGTCAGCTCTCCAAAGCCTGGCACAAACTGGGTGTTTAACCAGCCGGCCCCAAGAACTGACTCACCTCCTTTATGGCCCTGGGAGACGGGCAGGATGCTATGGCAGCTGTTTTTATCCATCTGAGGGTCCGCCTGCCCACCTCCCAAGTGGTACTCCAGATACTCTGCCTACCTCCGTCCAACCGCACGCTTCTTCTGGGAGGGTGGAGCAATGTCTGCGTCAGGGACTCACATACTGTGACACTGCATTCACCTTGCGCTGAAACTTGCAAAGAACTGTATAGACCAATCTTTCTTCACCACAAGAACTATGGGGCTACACCACGTGCTGTGTGACTCTTCTATTACTAACATTTTTAGCATTTCAGCCAATTACCTTTTAACAATGTGTCTTTTAAGGTCAGCTTCCTCTAGGGATGTAAATGCACTGTGACTCCTGGGCACGTTTCAAAATGATGCTCTATGAGAGATGTATGGTTGTGTGTGTGTGACAAATAAAATTTGAATATGCGGCTGGGCAAGGTGGAGAACACATCTACAAAATGCTGTTGCAATGCAGCAACATAGGCTCTCTGGACCTGTGTGAGATTGTCATCATAATAGAGGGAGGTGGGAATTGTGGAATTTTGCACCTCCATCCTAAACTTCTCTCTCCTTAACTAGGCTTACCAGAGAAGTGCTTTAAGCCTCTTCCCAGTCTTTCAGAGGCTGAGGTGATATATCTGTGTGGCTCCTCCTGCGTCAGACCTTAACACTTCATAGTCAACGTCCCCCACTCGCCATGTAACCACGCAGGGTCCTTGCCACTTGGCGAGCAGCTTTGAGCTGGAAGAAGGGAACAATACAAGCACTTTGTCTCCCAATGACAATTGCCTCAGGCTAGCTGCTCAGTTGTACAGGTGCTGCTGATGTTCCTGGGCCTGGACCCCAAATTGTGAAGCTTTGCTCTCAGGTCCAAAACGTATTAATATCATTCTTAGCTGGGCTTGGACCTTCCTCACAGTTTTCCTTAAAAAGCTCCAACAGCCCCCATCGCTTCCTGCTGAACAATAACTAAAGGGAAAAAAATCTCATGGAGGCCTGGGGCACCTCCTGCCCTGCAAACAGCAGAGGGTCTAACCAGCAATCCCAATTGCATTCATCCTCGTAAAGAAATCATGGACTCTAAAGTCTTATTCAGCCGCTCCACCAACCTGTCAGTCTGAAGGTGGTAGTGTCCCTTGGTAAACAACTTAGTGTTTTGGGATTCTGGTTCTTTGATTTTTGTTCATTCATTATTGTTTTCTCTGTGTGACTTGTTTCCTAGTTAAGTTATATTATTCCTATTGTAGGTTTTCTGGTTTGTTATTAGGTCTCTTTTCATACCCTACTCTTGTCTCAGTGTCCTGTTTGTCTGTCTTCTGGATTAGACAGGTTTATAATAGAATCTTTACACAAACTTTGCTAAAGAGCACTTCCCTTTACTCCTACAAATGTTTGGTGAGGCTCTGGACAAGGACAGCAGCTTTCAGAAGCTTTTATCTCCCTTTCATTTAAGTCTTTGTTTTTCTTTAAGAGAAAAACAAAGACCCACTTAAATGTAATAGTTACAGACCAAGAAAACTGATTAACTGTAACTGCAAAATTTTACACCCTAAAAAAGTTGGCTTTATCCAGACTCATAGCTCTGCCAATAACATTAATTCAATTTATATAGCACCAAATCACAACAACAGTCACCTCAAGGCGCTTTATATTGTACAGTAGATTGTACAATAATAGATACAGAGAAAAACCCTACAATCATATGACCCCCCTATGAGCAATCACTTTGGCAACAGTGGGAAGGAAAAACTCCCTTTTAACAGGAAGAAACCTCCGGCAGAAGCAGGTTCAGGGAGGGGAGGGGCGGGGCCATCAGCTGCGGTTGGGGTGAGATAAGGAAGACAGGATAAAGACATTAGACACCTAATTGATATTATCTGGGCAGCCCACAATAAATCCCCCCAGGTGACTTTTCTCCAGCTATAGCCCTCTCCCATGATGTAGAGAAAGCATTTGACATGGTAGAGTGACGCTTTCTATTCTGTGTATTGTAATCATCCAAGCAAGGTGGTCAAACTTCTCTTTAACAACCTTAGAGCATTAATATTACTGAATTATATCATATAGTTATATAGTTCGATGGTCACCTTCCCCCCCCCCCCCCCCCCCCTTTCTCTTTGGGGCAAAGATCAACTAAAATTCTCCAACTCCAAAATTCAACTACTTACAAGCTCTCCCACTGATGAAGTACTTCCATCAATCTGACAAACAGCACAATTCAAAAGGAATAATAAACATCCCAGAATAAAGCTTAAAATGTTAGAGCAACCAATACACCCAACTCTACACCCAAGTAGAGTTGGGTGTATTGGGGGTCCCAAACTTACTGTTATTGTCACGTCCGGCGGCAGACGTGTGGAATTGGAGATCCCAAAATGCGGCAGCTCTGGTGTAGATAAGTATTTATTTAACAAAAGAAAATACAAACAGCAATGGCGTGGGTGAAGGTGAAACAGGAAAACCTAAACTGGGTAAAACAAACCAGAAACGAAGATGCAGGGAGGTCTGGGGAAATACATACGGAGAGACGCAGGGAGACCGAGGGGAAACAACACAGACGAACCAGCAACGCCTAGACAGAAGACAAGACTTAAAAACACTCAGAGAACACAGGGAGATCACACACAGGTGGGGGACACAGCTGGGAGTGATTAACGTGACGAGACTAGGGAGGCAAACTTAAAACACTCACATAAGACGCAGACCTTCAAAATAAAACAGGAAACACATACACGCAATGACACAACACAAAAACTTCACACAGACTGGGGAACATATAGGAACATGAAAACAAAACCCAGAATAATAATAACTACTAAAACATAAACACGGAGTCACAAACTCCGGATCATGACAGTTATAATCATTACACTTTTAGTCTGAGGCATATAACTGAAAATGAAAGAAATACTGAAATTTATTTTTGGGTACGTTCTGGTGCTCATACTAACATATTTAAGTTTTTAAATTTAGAACCTTCACTGCTGTCAGGAGTTTTCCTGTAATGCAACTCAGGTCAGAATAAATGACACTCAGACAGGTCTGCAAATTTTAACGTGCACACGGGTGAGAGCTCGAGAGAGACTCACCCACTGCAGCAGTTGTCACTCTTTATTTATAGTCAAGCATACAGTGGGGCAAAAAAGTATTTAGTCAGCCACCGATTGTGCAAGTTCCCCCACTGAAAATGATGACAGAGGTCAGTAATTTGCACCAGAGGTACACTTCAACTGTGAGAGACAGAATGTGAAAAAAAATCCATGAATCCACATGGTAGGATTTGTAAAGAATTTATCCGTAAATCAGGGTGGAAAATAAGTATTTGGTCAATAACAAAAATACAACTCAATACTTTGTAACATAACCTTTGTTGGCAATAACAAAGGTCAAACGTTTACTATAGGTCTTTACCAGGTTTGCACACACAGTAGCTGGTATTTTGGCCCATTCCTCCATGCAGATCTTCTCGAGAGCAGTGATGTTTTGGGGCTGTCGCCGAGCAACACGGACTTTCAACTCCCGCCACAGATTTTCTATGGGGTTGAGGTCTGGAGACTGGCTAGGCCACTCCAGGACTTTCAAATGCTTCTTACGGAGCCACTCCTTTGTTGCCCGGGCGGTGTGTTTTGGATCATTGTCATGTTGGAAGACCCAGCCTCGTTTCAACTTCAAAGTTCTCACTGATGGAAGGAGGTTTTGGCTCAAAATCTCACGATACATGGCCCCATTCATTCTGTCCTTAACACGGATCAGTCGTCCTGTCCCCTTGGCAGAAAAACAGCCCCATAGCATGATGTTTCCACCCCCATGCTTCACAGTAGGTATGGTGTTCTTGGGATGCAACTCAGTATTCTTCGTCCTCCAAACACGACGAGTTGAGTTTATACCAAAAAGTTCTACTTTGGTTTCATCTGACCACATGACATTCTCCCAATCCTCTGCTGTATCATCCATGTGCTCTCTGGCAAACTTCAGACGGGCCTGGACATGCACTGGCTTCAGCAGCGGAACACGTCTGGCACTGCGGGATTTGATTCCCTGCCGTTGTAGTGTGTTACTGATGGTGACCTTTGTTACTTTGGTCCCAGCTCTCTGCAGGTCATTCACCAGGTCCCCCCGTGTGGTTCTGGGATCTTTGCTCACCGTTCTCATGATCATTTTGACCCCACGGGATGAGATCTTGCGTGGAGCCCCAGATCGTGGGAGATTATCAGTGGTCTTGTATGTCTTCTATTTTCTGATGATTGCTCCCACAGTTGATTTCTTCACACCAAGCTGCTTGCCTATTGTAGATTCACTCTTCCCAGTCTGGTGCAGGTCTACAATACTTTTCCTGGTGTCCTTCGAGAGCTCTTTGGTCTTGGCCATGGCGGAGTTTGGAGTCTGACTGTTTGAGGCTGTGGACAGGTGTCTTTTATACAGATGATGAGTTCAAACAGGTGCCATTCATACAGGTAACAAGTGGGGGACAGAAAAGCTTCTTACAGAAGACGTTACAGGTCTGTGAGAGCCAGAGATTTTCCATGTTTGAGGTGACCAAATACTTATTTTCCACCCTGATTTACGGATAAATTCTTTACAAATCCTACCATGTGAATTCATGGATTTTTTTTTCACATTCTGTCTCTCACAGTTGAAGTGTACCTCTGGTGCAAATTACTGACCTCTGTCATCATTTTAAGTGGGGGAACTTGCACAATCGGTGGCTGACTAAATACTTTCTTGCCCCACTGTATCTGAGCAGCATGTATTCTCAGAAATACACAGGAAAAGATAAAATGCAGAACTGTGCCGGTCCAGGCTTCCTGTTTATACTTTCACAGCTAGTATAGCGTAACTTCTCTATTTAAGAGCAAACACATCTTACAAAGAAGATGAAAACAGTATTTTTCCAGTCACAGGAGGGCCTTTGCTAAATAAGTAAAATACAAATAGAAATACAAGTGGCATCAGCCAACATAAACATCCCATGACATTCCCTCCTGTTTTTACCAATTTAGCAACCTTACAGTGGCTCCTAATTGAGCCTTTCTAAATGCTAAGGCTTTATTATATACAACGAGTCACATCATCTACATCAGTCCATGGCCACTTGTTGGAACATTTTTAGTCAGGACTTAAGCAGTGCCTTTATTACATTGAAGTTTCATACCAGTCAATGACCTCTTCTACATCATGTGGTAGGGTAATGTACATATTAATTGAAGCCGTTACCATTTTCGACACCATGTTCTTCAAACAAGGTATGACACATGAAGTAAACAGACATAGTAACAATAGTAGAACACCAACAAAAACAAGTCCTTTAATCAGCAGGTACTTCCATGAGCCGCTCAAGAGCCACGTGAGCCAATCCTCTGTGTTTGTAACATAGTCCTTTTGTTGTACATCCCGAAGTTGTCTGAGTGTTTTCAGAGCGTTGGTCATATTGGATGAATGTACATTATCTGGAATGTATGTGCAGCATGTGTTGTTAAAGAGGACACATAGTCCTCCTTTCTCGGCGAGAATCATGTCCAATGCTACTCTGTGTTGCATCACCGCAATGCGCAGAGCGTCAATTTCTTGATTCTGTGCGTCGTCGATTTTACATCTTTTTTTCGGGTGAGTGTTAATAAACTCACCAGGAGTGCAATACTAGCCACTAGGAGGACGAGCGTCTTCATGATGACCAGACGCACCAAGTCCTATAGGTGAGTAGACTAGGGGCGAGAAGAACAAGGGCGGGATTCTACCCAAACAGCCCTCTCTCCACCTTCCTAGATCACCTACAGGCAGGGGCGTCGGCGTCTCTTAGTCTATGTTGTCACTCACTTTTTTTACAGTGGCTCTGATGAATCCAAGAGGGTCTTTCGGCAATTTTGCACGCTGTTGGTGTGGTCAGGATTACTTAATATGGTCCTTCCCAACGGGGTGAGTTCCAATTCTTTCTCTGGAGTATTCGTATAAGGACCCAATCGCCTGGCTTTAATCTGCAAGAGACTGGAGAAGCGTTGCACGGCAGTTCAAAACAATATCCCTATTTTCTACTACTTTTGCCTTCCCTTCTATTAAAGTTGTCTCTCTAACAGATTTATCTATGGGTTCATTTGCATCAATTCATGCATCTTTTCACTGAGGTCTGATTCAAACTATTGTTCTTCTGATTCTTTCCAAAAATAATTTCACATGTAACAATTTGTATATGTGTGTTTTGTGTTTTTGTTTACCTCTTTGTTGTGATCTGGTGGACATCTCTAAACACCATCATGAGTTCAGGCTTCAATTTCAACCCAATTATACTCCTCTGGGCTTCACCTTCCCACTGGCCCCTGTACCCTTCTCAAAGTGTCCTTTGTTGTCTTGAATCTCCAGCAAACACAATCTGTTTCTTCTCTGTTTCTTTTCAGTATTGTCTTTCAAAATTACTCCACGCATGGCAAATCTGACAATCAGTGTCCAGTGCTTTTCCACAGTTCAACTGCCCAGCCTGTAATTCACAGCGCATGTTTCCATCTCGTGGTTCCTTACATGCTGCTGCTGGTGTCCTCAGTTGACAGTGTCAATGGTTCAGAAGCACTGACTTTTGCCTGCTATTAATTCTTCTCAAGTCCACGATGTTCTGTCGGTCTTCATCAGGAGATTAACTGTCCTTTGAGCTTCTTCTCAGGATCGTGACAAGTGGGAGGTCAAGCTGTAAAATTTTAAACCAAACTCTGGCTGTTTGGTTTAAAACTCTGTTTTCTCCCAATTATGTTAATCTATGGTTTGAGAAAAGTCCACCTTTATTTATTTGTGACCTGTATTGACACACTAAACCATACCATTAATATCATTTTCATTTCTTTTCTTAAAACCTCCATTTGCTTCATTGGGCTAGAGTCTAACTCATCTCTCTCCCTCTGGGTGCTTACTTTTATACTTTTTGTTAAAGGACCTGAGTACTTTGTCCCACACTGAAAAAACTTGATAATAAAATTATTTTAACATTAACAGGTCTCTAGAGTGCAACCAATTTGGTCGCAAATAATTTCTCAATGGTGTGACTAAAAAAAAGCCTTGACAGCACCGGTGCGACCAGCCCTTTGAGTAAAAAAAAGTCTCTGCAACTCAAAGTCTCTGTGTGGTCAACAACAGACACACATTATGCCCATATTGTGGTCGAAACCAATCAGAGATAGTCAAGGGCGGAACCTCTCAGATGCCCATGTCCAAGGTAAGATGTTCAGATATTGAGATGTTCAGTTTAAAGCCTTTGAGGCTCTTTTTATTTTGACTTTATTTTTATTTTATATATCTTAAATTATTTTAAGTTTAAATGTCAGCTCAGTGAAGCACTTTAAGGACAAGACCTTTTTCAGTACCATATTATTCGGACTACAAGGCGCAACTAAAATCCTTTCATTTCCTCAAAAGTGTGCCTTATGTATGAATTCTGGTCAATCTGTCAAAATGTTTTAGTATGTTTTAGTGGTAAGCTATGAAGCTGCACCGCTTGATGGATTGTTGGATCATTACGGCTACTGTAGTCAGGAGCATCGCAGAGTAATACGTACTGTGCTTCAACATAATATTACCATATTGTATGTGTATAAGGACCCCAAAATGGCACCTGTTAAGAGACATGCTTACGAAGCGGATTTCAAACTCTATCAGTCACGCATTAGAACATGGAAATAGAGCAGCTGCGAGAGAATTCCACATTAATGGATCAATGGTACAGAAGTGGAGGAAACAAGAAGAATTTGATGAGTAAAGTTTGACTTATTTGACTGTTTTGTTTCGCTTAATGCACCTTATAATCGGATGCGCCTTATGATCTAGCTTCTGTTTGTTGTAGAACTGTGCTCCAAATAAAGAACTTTGTGTTGACAAGCTTGTGAGTTAATCATTTACAAATCAATATTGTCTGTATGGACAGCAATTTTTTTTAAAAAGTGAACATGTAAAGCTGCGGTGTTAAGCGATGCGGTTGAAAAAATTTGGGTGCACCTAACCTTTGTGCTGGTGCACCTAAGAAAAAAAGTTAGGCACACCAGTGCAACCATGGCAAAAAGTTAGTTTAAAGCCCTGATTAACTAAAAAAGATGGATTTAGGAGAGATAGTTATTTTAAACTTTTCTACCAGTCCTTCACAAAGAGAGAACATTTTCTCCTGCTCGCTCCATATCTCAGCTGGTGCTGGCTCTTCTTTCTCCTCCTCATCCTCATGCAGTGCTGAATTTCTCCTGGTGTATCATCAGGAGTGGAACCACCGTCTCATCAGCTCTCCCTAAGAGATGATCACAGATGATCTGAAATAGTGGGTTTCTTAGTCTGTCCTGAATCTGGACATGTGCAGTTCTCAGACACAGAAATCAAATGTGTGATAAGCTGCAGGATTCAAATTTTAACTTATAAATACATGTCCATGGGAATGTGAAAGCAATAATTAGCTGATTGTCATGGTCTTCCTGTCCTCCACGGCTTTCTGCCAAGTTTTAGGCAGCATTCACAACCTGTCTACATGTTTCAGCTTGTTGTGTTTGTTGATATTCTTATATTATTTATCCATAAAATGGTAATCTCTCTGTAAGGTTAAAGTCAATCTTTGAATGGTTTGCATTTTAAAAAACTATTGGAACCTGAGCTGCATTAAGTACAAAATTTACTAACATAGCTTTGCCGACATGTAGCCAAATTTAACGTTTTTAAATCAAATCCCTTTTATTGTCACATCACATGTGTGAGTGAAATACTTCACAAACAACAGAGGTGTACCACCCTTCCTCCTCCGCCTCACAGCCCAAAGCGCTGTATGGTTTTGGAGGTTGTTGTGGACATACAACTGGACATTAGTGGTAAAAATAACAATAATTTAATTTACAATATTCATCAAAACCGTTTTATAAGATAAATGCATGGCATGTAGATAATCTTAGTACTTGTCATTCTCCACCCAACTTTATTTTAGGTCATTTACCCACAAGAAAAGAAGTCGCTGTATCTTGATCCACTAGATAAAATCTGTACCCCTCCCTAACTTTTGCTGGGAGGAGGAAATCATCTCCAAAGTTACTGTGGTTATTGGTTATACTCTGATTTATTTTGCAAATAAACTCCTTCGTGATAGCACCGCTAGTGTGCATTACAGAAGTGTAAACCCAGGATAAATTCACCGGAGAGCGATGTGTTGACATGATCCCGTCTGGTTTTACAGTATTACAGTGTCAACGTCTTTGTCTGGACAAACTATTCCCAGCAGGTTATTTCAGTGTACAGTTTAAGGTAAATAGTCTTCCGCACGGCACATTACAATGTCAGGAAATTAGTATTAAGATCCATTCACAAATCAAGTCTGTTATTTTTCAGCTTTTACGCTTTATTGCAACGACTGCAGATCAGTGACAAATAGTGTACAGAAACGAACCTGGGCAAGTGGCTCCTCCTACTTTGCGCGCTCTCGTAGCTCGTAACAGTTTTTGCCGGGGGTAACTACTTTGGCACAACACCTGTTGGTTGGCAATGTGCAGTGAAAAAAGTGGACTAATCGGCAGGATGCGAGTAAAGATGCAGGAGGAGAACTGTACCGGGGAGTTAACAGCATATCACTGCATCATACATCAGGAAAGGCTGTGTGGTAAAGTCCTAAAAACGGAGCATGTAATGAGCACTGTAACGCAAACTGTAAATATTTTCCGAGCTTAGGTTTAAATCACCGTCAACTTCAGTCCTTCACGCGGGAAATAGATTCAGAGTTTGATTCAGAGTTTGCCAACATTCCTTAACAAATAACAAATTTCCCACGCGTGGGACTATTAAAGGACTAATAAAGGTTATCTTATCTTATCATACAGAGGTCCGTTGGCTGAGTTGGGTAAAAGTTCTCAGTAGTCTTTGAGCTCAGCAAGGAAATCTCAGTTCATGGACATGGCATGTATGATGCCATGTTTTTATTCACATTTATTTTTAAAAAATATTGTTTTAGTGTGTTCAATAAATGTTTATCTTGTCTGACCTGCGACCTAAAGTGTGCAATTGAGTTTGACACCCCTGTTTTATGGACACACAATTCTTTAGAACTGTCACGTACTGCGGTGGCAGACCGTGGACTTGTGGGGAAGTGGGACCCAAACGCAGGACTCTGGTGCAGATGAAGAGTGAGTTTTATTTACAGTGAACCGTGAAACAAGAACTATGTACATTCCCAGGAACTGTGGTCAGACCCAGGCCATGACAAGAACCTTCTGAACTTAAATCATAATTTGATATCGCGTTTATCTTAAAGTATAAAAAAATCTATTTTATAGTTTGGGCCTTGGAATTGAACAGTTTATTTTATATATAGGCTCCACTTACCACAAACTGGTAATATGTTTTATTTACCTTGCACCTACCTGATGTTGTGTGCTGTTTAGAACCTAAATCTGCTCTATGTCTTCTTGTATATGATATTTAGCAAGTTTATTTATTCAAAATAGAATAAATATATTTTGCAAAACAGAATGCAAACAAAAATAATTTGAAACAGAAATTGTAAAGCAGCACTTCAACCAAACTGGAGGTTTGTTTGTGTTTCACCTTTTACTGATAAACTCTGGCTTGTATTACCTTGAGCTCTTTGCTTCACTCAAACAAAATCAATCAGCTTTCTCATTTTCATTTCACTTTTAAATTTTCTTCTTCCTTTGTACCAAGTCATAAAACACTAAAAGAGAAACTAGATAAAATACTTTAGTATGTTTCATAGCATGCGGTCAGATTAAAATACATCATCAAAGCTGAGAAAAATCATGAAATAAATGGAGGCTTCAGGAGATAATATGTAGGACAGACCTGCACTCTTTGGCTAGAAGTCTCTCCCAGTACTGACAGTCTGCAGCGCTGCCTGACATGGTGCCCAGCAGGTACGGGTTGATCTCTGTCACCTTGTTCACATCGTTGGATGCTGCAAAGACATGAATAAAATGTATTTTACAGTATTATTCCTAAAGTCTTGAACCACCTCATGACTGATAGTGTGTGTTTTTCTATACAGGTATGCTTTTACTGCATTGGCAGTGTGTTTGAGACTTCAGTAAACAGATGGATCAACTGAAGAACCAGACGCATCTCTTATGTTGCTGGATTTTTTTCCCCCTGTTTCTTAAGGACACAGTTTTCAAATTCTGTTCATTTGCTTTAGAAAGTTTTTTTTAAGCCCAACATTTCTTCTTTTGTCCTCCACTTGTTCATATTTTTTAGGACCCACTGCACACCGTGCTGAGATAGAATCTAATGAGCCAAATTTACAGTCTTCTGACAAGTGAAGCATGTAGAGCTTTTGAAATCAACCAAGACAGCTTGCAGACTTTGCAGAACTTCACACAAAGTTTGTGTTAGCAAAATCTAATTGATGCAGATCTCCTTAGAAAAATACACACAAGACAAAGTAAAAACACACTCCTCAAACTATGAGAGCCCTCACTGTCTGTGTGCTCTTTTAACAGCTAGTAGTACAAAGCACAGTGAAAACATGTGTATTTGATGCCCTCTCTTAAAGAAAAAAAAATGACAGGTTGGTGCTCAGTGAGTATATTCCTTCAGAAAAATATATACATATACAAGAATATATCTTTTTTTAAAATTGCATTTTGGGGTTGTTACAGTGAGATAAATAAAACTCACACGTAAGTTTTCATCTGAAAATGTTGAATTTGAGTAAAAACCAACGCTCCGTAGTGTGACTGTTGGCGTGATTTTGATAAAAGTTGTCATTGTTGTGCTTAAAACTGTAAAACTTGTCCTGAACTGCATGTTCAGATATTTTTCTGTCCTTCCCCTACATCTAGGATGGTGGGGGAGGCTATTAGCTATAGTGTTTAACCGCAGGCACACTTGCATGTAAGATTCTGGTTTCCTTATTTAGTAAAGAATGTTTACTTCCTGCCATGTATGGGCTCACCTGTACTTGTATATGGTGGACCAGTAAAGGGGTTAAGCCATATATATTGGCTGAATAAAAGGCTGCGAGGGGAGGCTGGTTTTTTTAAGTTGGCTGGGATCAGGTGAGGAGGTGGCAGCTCTGGATCCTGACCGGACTGGCTTCCCTTGCAAGTTGAAATGGATTTAGCTCTGAGTGTCTTGCTTCGTTCATGGTGATAAGTCTCTGAGCTAACGAGGCCTGTGAGTGCAGACCTAACAGTGATACTATCACTACAGGCAAAGTGGATGTTTAAAGCCATTGGGCGTGCATTTAAAATGCAACACGTCTCCTTATCAGCTGGAAATATTAAAGCCAAAACTTACAAGACAAAACTTATGACATCAATGCTGGACCTGTTCTAAAATTTGAATGCACATGCATTGAAATTACAGGTCTTCTTGAGTCATTAATCAAAAATGTCTTAATTTGTAGAGGTACAAAAAATTTAAATTTTTGTCTGCTTGAATATCAGTACAGCTCTACTTATCATTGTTGAATCATTTGTTGTTATCTGTTTGTGATACTTTTTGAATGAACAATTGGATTGTTTAAATTTTCCAAGAGTTAATTTATTTGTTTGGTTACTTAAGTAGTAGTCATATTGAACGCATTGTAAAGACCTGCACTTACATCCATCTAACAGTACAGGAGAGGCACAGCTCAGCAGGTTCTGAGGTAGCTGTTTACAAACTGTTGTATCCTATCTGAAGATTCTTTACAATTTTAAGTTGAGAAACATTATTCTTAAAATATTTGACCTGTATAAAGTGTGCACTATTATGTAGGTATTAATAAATAAGAACTTAAGAAGTGACATGCTTAATTTCTTGAGAAGCATAAAGATAGAGGGATCTTTATTCAGAAGTTGAAATTATGATTGTAGCTCAACCATTGTACAAAAACTTAAAAAATCTAGCGAGTGAAGACGTCCCTCGGGATAGCTCATCAAAATGACTCAAAAAAATCTTTTAATATGCTCAAAAGTGTGTCAAACCCATCTTTTCACCAAATCAATAACCTGTTGATTACTTTGGATATATTTCTGGGAGACTTTTGACAATGGTGAAGCCCAAACTTAAGAAGAATGATGCGAGTTATGTAGGCCTGGAAGCCTCTTCGGACTCACCTGGTGGGGACCCTTCCCCAGCACTGGAGAAGGAGAAATGCGTCATTAATTTCCTGTCTGATATAGACATAACAGTTTATAATATGGCAGCATCCCCCACAAGGGATATGAAGCCATTGCACACCAGCACTGCATTTATATTATACTTCAATCAAGATATAGTGTGGCGGAGGTGTGGTCCCGGGCGCGGCTGCAGGGGAGGAGTGGTGCAGTGAGCTCAACGGGGCGGTGCTGGAGACGCAGGTGAGAACAGCTGATGGCGTTTGGACTGATGATGGTTTCCTTCCCTTTTATAGTGAGACGGGAGAGGAGCGGAGGGGAGGCTGGAAATCAGCTGAGACCAGAGCTGTCAGACTGTGGTCGGTCATAACAAATGAAAACGATAAATAAACGTGGCATCTGGTGACAAACACTGTGCGTGTGTGTACGTGTGTGAAGTGCATTTCACAATAGTTATTGATTTATTATTGATTTATTTAGTTATAATTATTAGTATTTAATCATATTAGCACAATGGGGGTGACAAAAATATTTCACATACTAGAAATGCTGCTCAGCATTTCATAAATTACATTTTCAACAAATGTTGGAGTAAAAACACAGTTACAGTGAGAACGTGTCTGTCTGCAAATATTAACTAAACATTTCTATGTGCTACAGAATAGACATAATGGTAAATGTGCTGAGGTGAAACTAAACTTTAAATAATATTACCACTACAGTCTGTTAACCACCAAATTAATCTATGCTGGTCAGCTAGCTAAACGTCTTTACTTTAGCAGCCCAAATCAGAGGCTAACATTAGCATTTGTTAGCGTCAGCCAGGAAGGTCTGAGGCTTAAACTAGGGTTAGTGTAACTTTGCCTGAAACCCTTTAAAAGGTACAGTAGAGCCAACTGTAAAACACAGGTATTGATATAGTACTTTTTAGAGTCCTAGAATAATTTCTTCCTCTCTATACATCAGTAGAACCATGAAGTTTTTCCCAGTTATCCACATCGCTGACTTTCGCTAATTAGCTAATTAGCAGTCACAGCTGTGTAATACCTGGAGAGAAGCAGACAGCTAACTATGGTTATTATGAAAACTGGTTCAGCCACTGAAGGGCAAAACTGGAGGTTTCATAGCAAAGGTTATTTTAACATTAACTAAAATGGAAAGCTTAAGTCATGTTAAACCTAAATAATTATTATTTTAAAAATGAGTCAGCAAAATATTCCTGACTTGTCTGGAGACAGCAGAAACCAGTTAACAAATAAATTAACAATTCTTTCTAAATAAAAACGTGGAGTCTTTTGAGAAACATTATTTTAACAAAAGAAAATTTGAGTTTAAATATTTACCACAGAAATTTGAAGGCAGTTTCTCCAACTCCAGAGTCCAAAATCCAGATGAAGACTAAAAGAAGCCTAATGGCTACTCTTGCTCTTCCTTTTCCCTTCTTTTGGGGTTATTTTTCCCACAATGCATTGCAGTAGTTGAGAAATACAGAAAAATACCTGTAAATGATTAATACAGAAAATTCCTTCACATGTATACAGTAGATTGTACTGTATTTTTATGGATCTTTTCTACAATGCTTGGCTAAGGCGTTATTCTTCAGGACCCTCAGGAGTGCAGTCGCTGCTGTGCCTTCTTGATCATAGCTGTGGTGTTTGTTTTCCAGGATAGGTCACCACTCGGGTACAGGCCCAGGAACTTGAAGTCAGAGACCCTCTCCACACAGTCCCCATTAATGTGTAAAGGCTGAGGATCAGATTTGTTCCTTCTGAAGTCAACAGTTATTTCTTTGGTTTTTGTAGTGTTGAGATCCAGGTTGTTTTGGCTGCACAATGGTGACAGTTTTTCCACTTTGTCCCTGTCATCTCCTCCCGTGATGAGCCCGATCACAGTTGTGTCGTCCGCAGACTTCACAATGGCGTTGGGTGGGTGGGTGGAGGTGCAGTCATGAGTGCATAGAGTGTACAGCAGGGGACTCACCACACATCCCTGAGGGGAGCCGGTGTTAAGGCTGTGTTGAGGAGAGGTGGGGCCCTATTTCGACTCTCTATCGGCAGTCTCTGAGGAAGTCCTCGATCCAGAGTCAGGTGGAGTGTGGGAGGCCGAGGTCGTGTAGTTAGCCAAGTTAAAATCAATAAAGAGAAACCTGATGTAACTGTCCTGTTGTTCTAAGTGAGTTAGAATTGTATGGAGGGCTATGGGTATGGCATCCTGTGTCGATCTGTTCTTCCTGTATGCGAACTGGTGGGGATCGAATGTGGCTGGGAGTCCTTGAATGATGTGGGTTCTGACCAGTTTCTCGAGACACTTCAAAATGACTGGAGTAAGAGCCACTGGCCAGAAATCATTTAGGCACTGGCTGGTAGTTTTCTTTGGAATGGGGATTATGGTAGAGGACTTCAGGCAGGGTGGAATGGTGGCCTATGTTAAGGACAGATTGAATATTTTAGTAAAGACCCCTGCGAGCTGTTTTTTCCTTTAGCACCCTACCAGAGACGCCGTCGGGACCTGCTGCTTTCTTGGGGTTTACTGCCCTTGTGGTGGCTGTAGCTCAGGTGGCAGAGCAGGTCAGCCGCTAACCAGGAGCTCGGTGGTTCGAGCTCAGGCTGCATGCCAAATATCCTTGGGCAAGATACTAACCCCACATTGCTCTCCGATGCATCCATCGGAGTGTGAATGTGTATGAATGTTAGATACTTAGCACTTAGTGAATGGGTGTGATTGATTGTGTGAATTAATTAGTTGTGTAAAGCGCTTTGAGTGCTCAGATAGAGTAGAAAAGCGCTATATAAGAACAAGTCCATTTACCTTAGTACACACCTCACATCATGCTCCTCAACAGTGACGATGTGGCTGGTGGATGTGATGTAGCCTCTTCTGGTGTTTTCTGTTTGAAGCAGGCACAGAAGCAGTTCAACTTCTCTACGAGTGTAGCATCACCATCCACAGCATTTGTTCTGGGTTAGTAGTTGGTGATGTTATGGACTCCCCTCCAGACCTGCCTTGAGTTATAACTACGGAGGTGGTCCTCAATTTTGTTTTTGGAGTCTAGCTTAGCCCGTGTGATGCCGTTTTTTTAAGGTTTTCCCTAGCTGCACTGTACAGTTCTACGTCTACAGACCTATAGGCAGCGTTTCTTTCCTTCAGCAGGGTCTTGACCTCTCTTGTCATCCAGGGTTTTTGATTGGCATACACGCAGATATGTTTTTCAATAGTGACAGTGTCTGTGCAATGCTTCATGTAGGAGAATACAGATGTAGTGTACTCCTCCAGGTACTGAGATTGAAATATGCTCCAGTCTGTTAGCTTAAAACAGTCCTGTAGTTTTTCTGAGACAACTTCAGGCCAAGTTTTCACCGTTTTAAAAATGGGGGAGGTTTCTTTTCCTGAGGGGGGTGTGAGCTGGCAGCATAAACAGGGATATGTGAAGCTATATACAGTGCCATACCTTTACAGCGGTATGGCATCACACTGGAGCCTATCCCAGCTGTCATAGGCCGCAAGGCGGGGTACACCCTGGACAGGTCGCCAGTCTGTCACAGGGCTAACACAAAGAGACAGACATCTATTCGCACTCATATTCACACCTATGGGCAATTTAGATTTTTCAATTAACCTATCCCCACTACCTGCATGTCTTTGGACAGTGGGAGGAAGCCGGAGTACCGGGGGAGAACCCACGCAAACATGGGGAGAACATGCAAACTCCACACAGAAAGACCCCGGCCTGATGGTGGAATTAAACTCAGGACCTTCTTGCTGTGAGACAACAGTGCTAACCACCGTGCTGCCCCCCTTTACAGTGGTATTTAATGTAAATGATATCATAGTAATTATTTATGAGTTATTGCATATCTCAATGCCACCATGCATTGTGTACAATATCTGTTAGTGGAGTCTAAAAATAATAATATGAAACTTACTCTAAATACATAAATGTGCATTTGCTTACAAATGTGTAAGACTATAGATTAAAGAAGAGGTACCGACGGGCAGATAAATGGGACTCCTTTATTTTGTGATGAACTTACATTTCAACTGTAAAACACACAAATTTGACATGAACAATGATGCATCAGTTTTGATATTAACGAGTCAGAGGAGGGATAACAAGAATATTTTCATGGATGGAAACTATTTAGACATTATGCAAGATATTGACCACTGTTAAAGGTAGTTCTGCATTTCGGGACAATGAGACTTTTGCTGCGTGTGCTTCGATGGTCCATCGTGGAGGCATGCATGGGCTGGGAGGGGTTGTCCATGATACAAAGAAGCTTTTTTAGCATTCTCCTCTCAGACACCTCCTCTAGGTTCTTCGGTCTGACACCCAGGACAGAACCAGCCTTTTTAATCAGTTTGTTCAGCCTGTTGGCATCAGCTGTCTTCACCACTGCCCCAGCACACAGCTGCAAAGAACACAGCGCTCTCTACCACAGAGTGATAGAACATTGTCAGCATTTTCCTACAAACATTAAAGGACCTGAGCCGCCTCAGTAGGAAAAGCCAACTCTGCCCTTTTTTAAAGACAGCATTGGTGTTCTTGGTCCAGTCCATTTTACAGTCCAAGTGTACCTCCAGGTACCGGTAGTCCTCCACGATCTCTACATCAGCCCCTCTGATGATGACAGGGGTAGGAGGAGGAGCCTGCTTCCTAAAGTCCATAATCAGTTCTTTTGTCTTTGTGATGTTAAGTTGTAGATGGTTAAGCTCACACCACTCAACAAAGCTGTCCACCACACTCCTGTACTCCTCCTCCTGTCCATCTCTGATACATCCCACAATGGCAGAGTCATCAGAGAATTTCTGCAGATGACATGACTGAGACTTGTCTTCATGACATGTGAATTCAGAGCCACTGGCCTGTAGTCACTGGGGGTCGACGGGTTCATCTTTTTAGGGACAGGAACCAGGCAGGATGTCTTCCAGCGTGATGGGACCCTCTGCAGTTTCAGACTCATGTTGAAGATCCATTGTAGAACTCCAGACAGCAGGGAAGCACAGCACCTGAGGGCCCTGGGACTGACACCATCTGGGCCAGCAGCTTTACTGGAGTGGAGTCTGCCCAATTCCCTTTTGATGTTATCTTCTGAGAGGGACAGGGTAAGACAGGAGAGGGGGGAGGAGAGGGGGGAGGAGAATGGAGTCGATGGAGAAGATGAGAAAAGCTGGGTGTGGAGACAGGAGACGCGGGGCAGTCGAATCTATTGAAATGTAGATTTAGGTTGTTTGCACTTTCAACGTCCCCATCCATCCCAACACCTCTGTTTTGTTTCAGGCCAGTAATGGCCCGCATTCCATTCTACACCTCCCTGGTGTTGTTTTCCTGCAGTTTGATTTCCAGCCTCCTCCTGTAAGACTCTTTTCCCTCTGCAATCATGGCTTTCAGCTCCTTCTGCACCATTTTCAATTTTAGAGCTGAGCCCCAACAGAAACCTGCTCTAGAATAATGCAAGGACTTTGTTGATTTTATTTTATTGAAACATTGATTCACACTTCTACACATAGACTGGTGCACAATAAAAACATCTCTGCCTTTTTTCTCAGGAGTTCACACAGAGCAACAGTCATGTTTCTTTCTTTTACTTTCCCCAACAGTTGCAATTACATAACACTGAAACATAGCTGAGACTGTGTTAGAATAGTCTATTGCAATGTCTGAACATATACTACCCATCACACATGTCAGCTGGTTTATACGGACGAATAGTTTGCCGTAAAACAACTCTGCATAAATCCTGCACTCCACCTTAGGACTGCACAGTCCCCAGTCATTTCTATCAGAAGAATTCACTCTTTTATCATAAACATAGCCGTACTTCTTCAGCGTCCTCTCATTGTTGTCAGAGAGAAAGAGAAAAATACATGCATAGAACCTTATATTAAATTATTTTGTGACTATATCACTTGCTCTGTAATTTTTGAGCTGCTGTTGTTAGAATGCTGCTGCATTCGGTGTGGTCCATCAGAGGTGAATTCACCTGTTAGCTCAGGTAAGGCATCACAGGTCTGATGGAGAAGCCAACAGATTTGAGATTCATCACAGCTAATCACGTGAATGCTGCAAAGATTGATACAAAGTGCCAACTTGACTTGGTTCAACATAAAATTGATAGCAGACTGACTTGTAACCATTTTATAGCTGTTTAGACATCAAAGTCACTTTTAAGATGGCAACAGACTGGGAGAGGTCTCAAACCTGGTCCCTGTCTTTGAAGCAACCATTTCAATGTCAGAGAGACCTCAAACTGGTTAGACGTATTTGCAGTAATTTTGGTTACAGGGCATTCTCTAACCCTACTGTGACTGTAGTGAAAGTATCAGAGTAACTCATGATATTAAAACGGCAAAATCTGTCTTAAGTCCAAAGGCAGGGTAAGTAATACACCTGGGCTTTTTCTTCAAACATCAAAATGTGTTTTGTGAAAATCATCTACTTTCACTAAATATTACCCAGTTACTCATTATTAATAAATGAAAGGAAGCATTTTTACACAAGAACACATTTGTAATGATTTTCTTCAGCAGCTTTTAAGTGGAATAAACTTGCTGTGCTCTGTGGTTTTTTACTTTCAGCCACTCCATTTCTTTATTTTCTTTTTTGTGTTGCAGGAAATGTTTCTGCAAGTTTATTAAAACAGAATTTTATTTTTTTAAACCTTTCACTGTGTGAATATGACCTGAACATATCCTCTCATCCCTTACAGTCCCACTGTATTCATGTTTTGTCCCCTATCTGCACAGCAATTGACGACATCGCAAAGCAGCACTATTTTAACAGCTTTTTCAATGTTATGTGCTTCATTATGGCACAAAAGGCCAAGAAGATGTATATTAAGTATATAGGTTCTAATTTAGCTGCGACATATTCTTTAGTTTGTTGCTGATAGAAAGCAAATGAGAACTTCCACCTGGTAATATATTTTTAGCATTTCATGATGTTTTATTTTTAAAGAAATTATTTTTTATATTTTGTTATACAAAACATAAGTTTGTACCTGAAACTTGATGATTACATAACAGAGTGAGTTGAAGAAAAGTCTTTATTTGGAGCTGTTGTTCTGTAAGTAAGTTAACTTTAATCATTTGTCTTTTAACCACAAAACATATCCTAAACTGCATAAGCTTGTAGGGCTAGAGCATTGAGATGTTCTTTTACATAATGTAAAGTTCAATAACCAATAATCATGTTGAACACACATCACTGGATGATGATGATGATGATGATGATGATAGTTTGCTGATATTGGAGTAAAACTCAGAACATTCCCTTCCTGTAGCGATGGATCAACTCGGACACGTCCTCCTTACACACTTTTATCCAGCCGTCCTCCTGCATGTGGTACACTACAAAAACACACAAACACAGGTGAACACTTATAAACACATTATCCTGCATACATGAATGTGAAGACAAAAGATTTACCGCAAACACAAATGAATGTTTATAAAACTTTCAGACTACAGAGTTTTTAAAAATAATTTTCGATATATTAGATGTCAGGAAAAAGACGGTGAGAGGAAAAAGAGTAGAATCAGAGACATATTTGAGAAAAATGAATTCTGAATTGAAAACTATGAATTTTTTTTACAACAGCAACGTTGGTGATAGAAGTAGTATTACAGCACCACACACACGCTAGAAATTTGTTGGCTGCACATCCTGTTCCTGTTGCAATCTCCTGTTCCATCAAATCCCAAAGCTGCTCTATCGGATCGAGATCTGGTGACTGTGGAGGTCATATGAGTTCAGTGAACTCATTGTCATGTTCAATAAAATAAGTTTGAGATGATTTGAGCTTTTAAACATGGATCGTTATCCCACTTTAAGCAGCCATTCAAAGATGGGTGCACTGTGGTCACAAAGGGATGGACATGTTCAGCATCCAATCTCAGATAGGTTGGTGTGTTTAAACAATGCGAGTTTGTGCTAAGAGCTCCAAAGTATGCCAAGAAAATATCCCCACACTACTGCATCTAAAGCAGCCTGAACTGTTAACACAAGGCATGATGGATCCATGCTGTCATGTTATTTATGCCAAATTGTGACCCCACCATCTGAATTTGGCAGCAGAAATCGGGCCTAATCAGACCAGACTACATCAAATCTTCTGTCGTCCATGTTTGTTGAGCCTCTTTAAATTGCAGCCTCAGTTTTCTGTTCTTTGCTGAGAGGAGTGACACCTGGCGCGATCTTCTGCTACTACAGCCCATCTGCTTCAAGGTTTGGCATGCTGTGCTTTCAGAAAGCTCTTCTGCATGCCCTGTTTGTAACAAGTGGATGATTGAGTTACTGTTGCCTTCCTATCAGCTCAATATTACCCAGAGAACTGCCGCTAACTGAATTATTTTCTCTTTTTCTGACCTTTCTCTGTAAACCTTAGAGATGATTGTATGGGAAAGTCCCAGAAGATCAGCATTTTCTGAAATACTCAGACCAGCTCGTCTGGCTCCAGCCACCAAGCCATATTCAGAGTCATTTTAATCACATTTCTTCCTCATTCTGATAATCAGTTAGAATTTCAGCAGGTTGTTTTGAACATGTCTATATACCTAAATGCAGCAAGCTGTTGTGAGATTATTATACACACACATATATATTTGTGTTAACAAACAGCTAAACAGATGTACCTAATAAACTGACGGGTGACTGTATACTTCAAGGCCACTGTTCTCATTTCCTGTATTCTTTGAATATTTGCCAAGGTGTAGTTGCTTAAACTGTGTACATGCAGTATACAGAATACTGTATATATATATATATATATTTTATATATCTTATGCTACCTTATACTTCTAATCAAAGAATTGTTGAATCATTATAGGGCTAGAGGCCACTTTATGCCCTTGATTAAAGATTGTGCAATCATTACACTGTTTTATGATGCATTATATTGCTGAGTATAAGAAATGCTGCTTGTGTAGAATCATGGCCTTCCTTTTCTGATTACAAAGAACAGAACATACTGTGTAGAGGTTGTCTGCCCCATCTCACCAGGAGGAGATGAAACAGGAAGCCAAGGCCGTCACTTATATATATATATATAAATCTTTACACATCTTTATATGTTTATAATTTTGTTAACAAACAGCTGAACAGTTGTACTGCATCCTTCAAGGCCACTGTTCTGATTTCCTGTATTCTTTGAATATTTGCCAAGGTGTAGTTGCTTGCACTGTATACATGCAGTAAACAGTATATTTTAGTTTTTATCAGTTCTACATACATACTTTTATTTTAATTAATCAAAGGACAAATGTATACAAAACAACAGGAAATGAAAGACTGTCAGACTGCATTTGGCTCTTTGAGCTAAATACTAACATGAGCAAATTCTTACATTGAGTAGTTGTACCTTTATTGTCAGAATCAGAATACTTAATTAATCCCTGAGGAAATAATGTATTATTTACAAAGAAAACTTTGTAGTATTAGCTAATTAGCACTAAATACCAAATATCACTGATGCTAATATGAACCACTGAAGTTTGTGCCTGACATAGGGTGAGGAAAGATTACCCAAGTTCTTGGTTCTCTAGGGAACACCAATGTACTAACTGATCTATCCAGTAATTCAGATATCAGTCTGGCTCAAGTGAATTTATTTACTAACTGGTAGACCAGAATGGTCATTCTTTTAGTTATGCTATCAAATGGCTTAAAAAACAAACAAACAAAAAAACAACAACCCTCAAACAAACAAGAAGTTTCTTGTGCTCTGTGCATACTTACTGTTTACCACTCCACCAGAGTAGGCGTCTCTGTGTGTAGCGTGAGCGATGCCCCGACGGCCGAGTTCATACGCCTCCTCTACTGTCATGTCTTCCCTGTAACCGCTGTCCACCACACCGTAGGCATAGCTGTTCCCACAGCCGGTGGAAAACATGCGGCCAGACAGACGCGTCCCATTATCATCCACATAGTACAGACCAGGACCCTGCAGAACAGACAGTCTGTTATGTAAACTGAATTTTATTATTTTAAAGGCTAAAGTGGACATAGTGCATTTTCTTAAAATTATTCTCACATCAGCTGCTCTCATTAATTACCAGCCTGCACTGTAACATTACTACCTTTTGATTTTAGCTCATGTAATTATCTGATATATGCAGTACTGTATATGCTTTTACCTTCTAATGTCTTTAAGATTACACTGATGATCACAAGATTTTGAAGCCTATTAGATGGTTTCAGAGTCATACAACATTTTGATATTATTTCCTTTTATACATCATTTAATCAATATGTCATGTTTGTTGTGCTATTATGTATGTTTCTTTAAACTGCACAGACACTTGTGTGGTCTTAAAAGGGGTCACTGAATTTAAGGATGTGGTCATCCAACTTCTCGTGGATTCTAATCAAAACCACAATGTTACTAACAATGTTTTTACAACATAGTAGTGTACAATATTAGGCTCGGCTTTAGCTGAGCTAATGAAGTGAGACAATCATTTTTCAGTTGTGAACAGTAAAATCACACAAACCCACCCTCAGCTTACCTCTTTGTCCCATCCACAGATCATGCTCCCCATGGAGAGGCCCATTCCTCTGTAGCCCAGCATCATGTTAGATAACAGCTTAGAGGCAGCAGCCACAGAGATACGGTGGTTGTTCCTCAGCCTGTAAAGTCTGGATGAAATTACAATAAATTATTGATTTATGAACAAGTCATTTCACAAATTGTTCAACTATGTGGTCAGTCCAGATTATCCTGAATTTATAATCTGTCAAAAAAAAAATCCTCCATATAGCCCTCCTGATGTTTTTTTTAACATTGTCTCTTTCAAAATGGAAAAGAACAAGGGAACCGAGTATCACACAGTGGATAAAACAAATGATGGTGGCTTTGCCATTGGAGCGGATAACATGTATACTGAAAAGGAAATTGGATGTTTTTGAGAAGGTGTGGAGACCATTTGTGAATTTTGTAGAAGGATTTGTATTATCTGAGGAGGACGAGGACTGAGGGCAATGACATTTGATTTGGGATAATGATAAATTTAGGCCTTTAACGGAGTGACAAATCTGATGACTTTTTTGTTTTCTTTTTGCTGTCTGAGAGGAGTGTATGTTCATGTAGTATTTAGAATGTTGGACTGTTTGTAAGTCATTAAAATGTAAAAAAAATAATAAAGATATTGTTGGAAAAAAACATTGTCTCTTTCATTGAAAGAAAGCCCTCCTGATTTTAAGACGTGCAGGAAAGTTCACAGGCGTGGAGCATATATTTTGTTTGTTGTAATGAGATGAAAATAGAAAAAAATTGTATGTTTTTATATAAAAAACAAGGTATGTGATGACTACGTCAGTTTAATAAATCTGTATTCATTGTGTTTCAGTAAGTTATAATTCTCAAAGGCTTGACTTGAATTCCACACAAGAACCTCTTGTTGTGAAGTCTTAATTAAGCTCTTTGCTCCACTCAAACAAAATCAGTTTTCTTATTTTCATTCCACTTTTAAAGTTTCTTCTTTCTTTGTTCAAAGTCATAAAACATTCAAGGAGAAACTAGATAAAATACTTTAGTGTGTTTCCTATCATGCGATCAGGCAACAATACACCATCAAAGCTGAGAAAAATCATGAAATAATTGAAGTCTTTAGGAGATAATATGTAGGACAGACCTGCACTCTTTGGCCAAGAGTCTCTCCCAGTACTGACAGTCTGCAGCGCTGCCTGACATGGTGCCCAGCAGGTACGGGTTGATCTCTATCACCTTGTTCACATCGTTGGATGCTGCAAAGACATGAATAAAATGTATTTTACAATACTATTCCTAAAGTCTTGAGCCACCTCATTAATGATAGTGTGTGTTTTTCTATACAGGTATGCTTTTACTGCATTGGCAGTGTGTTTGAGATCATTGTCATACTGAACAATTAAGACTTCAGGGAACACTAGGTGGATCAGCTGAGGTCCAAGCGTATCTCTTAGGTTGTACAGATTTTTTAGGATCCGCTGCACACCATGCTGAGATATGCCAAGTTTTCAGCTAAGGACTGTTTTGGGAATCATCTTGTTGGTATAAAAATAACACTTTATGTCAAACTGTGTTATTTATGGCATTTTTCATAGATTCAGCTAAAGATATGCAAACAAATTGTGTTTTTGGCTGCTAGTATCAAAGTAGCTAAAGATAAAAATTTTAAATCACCTCTTTTCTAACTTGTCAGTTATGTGTGGACAGAACATTGGTTCCCCCTTAGAAGCTTTTATATGCTTGAATGAGTCAGAAGTCAGTGTTAAGTGGCTTACCACTGGAAGCAAAATTTAAAAGGGCGTCTCAAGTCTTCTTTTACAGTACTGTAGGAAATGTATAAAAATTAAGAGTAACCACATGGAGAAGCAAATCTCTACCCTCCTTACACACCTGTTGTGTAATATTTGGACATTTTACTGGAAGCTGTACCACCTTAATTGTGGCTGGACAATAACTGATTGGGTCATTATTCCCTTCGCCAAATGTGAATGCATAATGTTTCCAAATCATTTTGTGTATTTTAAGTGATAAAGATCCCCATTTACCTAAGTAACGCCCGGCTGAAGCTCTGGAGTCCACAGCCACGATGACTCCATGCCTGAACTTGAAGGCCAGAGTGGTGGTCCCGTGGTTCATTTCAATGCACACACCTCCATCGCTGTTACAGGACTTCAGAAACCCTGACGGCTGAAATGAAACCCCAAAATAAACAGAATGGGACGCGTGATCTGTGATAGCGCATGAAAAATGAAGTTTAATGTTTCTGATATTCTTACAATCACGATTGTTTATATAAGTGATTCAACAGGAAGTAAAAACGCTCAATGAGCACAACAGACGCGTAAAATTTAGGCCAGGGCGCGTCTGACGCTTACGGCAGGTTTACTGTAATCACTTTGTTAATTTAATGCCAGATTTAAAGTCACTCACCTCTACACCAGGCGGAACCGCAAATTCTTGAGTTTTGCTCCCAAATTTGTAGTGGTTGGTTCGGTCAACGAGGTGCCTCTGTCTCACTGGAAGAATCTGTCCGCGGACTTCAGAAAAAGACTGAAAGTCGCTCACTTGAAGAAGTGCCATTATCTACTTAAATAGATAAACTATATTTTAAATTTATATATGTTTATGCAGAGTAGGTGTCGAGTTTTCTAAAAATGACGAAGGCGATTGACACCAAGGGTGGTTTCCTTGTACGTGACAAAGAAATAGAAAGTGAAAGGGTTTTTAATGGTTCGTTTAAAATATTAAATTGTCTTTTCTTTTTTTAAAAAAGATACAAACATTGTAAACAAAATAATACCGAGATGCAACCATTTGCATATACGAATTTGTTTTAAACCAAAAACTTAGTTAATCAAAATAAACTCTGCTGCAGAAGGCTGAAAACCGAACTGACCAATAGAAAAACGTTATTTTGTCATCATCAGTCTCTAAGCGGAAATGCAGCCCTCAGGTTCTGTCACTAATGAGCTCACTAACATCAGTTATAAAAAAAAATTATAGCCATAATTTACTGCAGTTAGATTAAAATACAGTACAGTAACCTGCTTTGTAATCATCCTGTTTGGATATTACCATATTAGTTTTAATTATGTTTATTGTTATTTTATTCCTTTTATTTCTTTATACCGATGTTCCAGTATTGACTTTTTTTTTATTAATTTATACCTTTGCTTTCATTTTTTTCCTGTTTATTCCCTACACTAAGGCGGTTATATCTTGGTAGTTTGTGTGTCTGCAGGTCATTTTGTGTGTAAAGACAATAGCTCGAAAAGTTTTAAATTAAGGCTGATAAAATTTTGTAGGGGTGTAGAGTGGGGTCATGTTAATAATCCATTATAGCCCTTTAAGGTCAACTTAAAGATTTATTGGTCGGAAGTTCAGTCAGAAACTATGACTTTTACGACTGTGGTGTTTATTGTCAACATATAGAAAACACTGTATAAAGATTTAAACTATCATGCCACATTTGACCTTTGACCTCAGTAGATTGACCTGAAGGTCAAAGTGATAATGATCCTGTATAGACCTATTTAAAACTGTTTCTTACTGCCATTGTTTGTACAATCTGACAACATACAGACATATGGAGATTTTAAATGTCACATTATAGTTTGTATCCACATATGATGTCACATTTCGCCTCTGATCTCACTTTTATGTTTCACATTTGCCTTTCTTTCAAGTTGCCCCTAAAATGCGTTATATCTTTAAAGAAAGTATTGTCAGTAAAAGAGGATAAGCTGCCTGGTTAGTTAGAAATATAGTGTAGTATAATATCATTAAGCTCAAGTCCAGTTATTTAAAAATTAAAACACATTATCCATCACCCACTCCTATATAATGTTTGTACAAAGTACATGATCTACAAACATCTTAAAAGTAACTTCAAAAAAGTGCAAAGAAAAGAAATTGAATATATAAAGAATACAATACTATTCCCTTAAAAGTAAATACCACCCAGAGAGTGAGATGCCTTGGCGGAGGTTTGCTTCTTGTTTACATGCGTTTTGTAACCAAGTTTTGTGAAACTTGGAAAGTAAATGAAAGTGCTTTAATTCAGTTCCTTTTGTTTTAAATGTGCAATCCTACTATAATTATCCTATCGTTTGTATGTATACATGTTCCCTATCTCCTCCTAGACAAGTGCACCAATCGTATCATATGTTCTCTGTCTTCTGCACATTTGTTATTATAAATAAAATAAATAATAATAAAATAAATAAAAGTGTTTCAACTAACTTGACTAAAGAGGGTAAGTAAAACCTGTAAAGAAAAAAGGCAACAAAGGTCATGTAAATCGGGTTTTATTCAGTGTTTCAAAGATTATTCAGCATTGTAAAAATATCTCCTCTCTATGGCCAGCAGCATCCTCTATGTTTATAAAACCCACAATATTACAGCTTGTTTAATAGACCACATCATGCTGAAGCAGCAAAAATCATGATGAAAAAAAATGTCGGAGATGTTTTTCTATTAATTTTTTTTAGAAACACGATTCGAACATGATTGACTGAAAACAAAGATGGTGTGTATGTGTTGGTTGTTTGTTGTAGCTCAGGCTGTCTCCATCTTCTGCACAGTCTCCTGCACAACTTCCAGCTTTAAAGGGACAACTTTCTCTGTCAGGACTGGAGTAGTGCCTGGACGATATTTATACTTCATTTTCCTGAAATAAAGGCACATAGATAAAACATTCAAATCTGAGGATTTATAATGTGCAGTCAAGGTAGATTTGAAAACTTCTTGTGCATATAAAAGTCAGAGTTAGTGGATCTTTGTCCAAAATAGCATACAAAGTGTTTTACTAAGGTTAGATAAGAGTGAATGAGGACGAAACATGAGTGAAGAACTCAAAAGTTACATGTAAACATCCATTTTTAAAAACATTCCAGAAACGTGAGACAAAATAATGTTTCATTTTTTAAGTGGAAAGTTAAAGAATTGAAAAGCTTTCTTGTTTTTCACTTCTTTGATCTACTTTTGCTGTCCATTATTTCATTCTCAGTTTTGTTTGTGTTTTCTTAAGTGATTTGTAATTATACTTATTGTTTATAATTAATCTGCTGAGTTTCAGTTTTCCTGCTCTCCTGTGGTCCCCATGTCTGTTTAGTCTTTTGACAGGTAGCAGGAAATTTTCTTCCATTACTCCTGTTCTTGCTGGCTTGCACTGGCTGCCAGTTTAATACCGTATTCAATTTAAAATACTACTTTTCACATACAAAATTATCAATAATTTGGCACCGAGCTACGTCAGTGAGCTTCTTAGCTTACACACCCCTGTCAGCACTTAGATCATCTGCTGCCCAACTTCTTCTGGAGCAACCTCGTTCTCGGCTGAAGTCTCGCGGCGACCGTGCGTTTGCTGTAGCTGCCCCGGTCTTATGGAACAATCTTCCTGTTGCTATTCGGGCGTCTGACTCTATGCCACTGTTTAAATCACGGCTGAAGACTTATTTGTTTAATCTTGCTTTTCCACCTAGTTAATATTTGGTGTGCGTTGATACATTTTTATCCGTTATTCTTTGTTAACTACTTTTATGTATTATGATTGTCAAGGTTTTATAATTGATACGTGCCAGGTCCTTTCTCTTTTCCCTCCCATCTCCTTTTTCCTATTTTACTTTTTGTCAAGCACCTTGGTATACCCTTGGTTTTTTAGTGTACTTTATAAATAAAGTTTATTATTATTTATTATTATTATTATTATTATAGTCTCCATTTTCGTGTTAAATATTCCCATGCATAGTTACTTCCTGTTTTTGTTTGATAGTCTCTTGTTTCATGTGCATTGTATTTAGTTTTGCTTCCCCTGTCTTGTTATCCCTGATTAGTTTCAGCCATGCATGCTAGTGTTGCCTAATTACCTCCGTGATTATTTAAACCTTTAGTTTGCAATAGTTTTTGTTGTATTGTGCTGTTTGTCCACCATTGTCCCTATTTGGATTTTTAAAATTTGTTTTCTGCTTCACCAGAATAAAGGTTTATTTTCTGTTTATTAAGTCCATCTTTGAGTCTGCATCCACACAAACTATGAATGGTTATATGCATACCTGTTGTCTTTGTACTGTGACTCCTGGTAGGGTCTGATGTAGTCCACTCCTTGTTTGGTGATCACACAGATGTCGATGTTGTTGCCTGAGCCGAGGTCGTTCATGATGCCTGCTTGAATAGCAGCTCGCACCAGCTCCTTTGCTGGCTCCAGCTGAGAGCGGACAGAAAGCAGAATAAAAGAGGAGCAAAAAGAGATGACATCAAGCAGAAGAACACAGAAGCATTCATCTTACACACTCTTTCCTGTTTGGTAACAGAAACAACCATTTTATCAGCTGTTTGTTTAATTTAGATAAGGTTTAGTTCCAATAGTCCAGCCACCCTCAAATTATTCAATTAAAAATGAATACTATGTGAAATAAGTTTCTATAAAGGTTTAAATAACTACATATCACTTTACTGCAGAAAGAACAGTTTTTGTCAACTGACGTACCTCTAAGTCTGGTTTGAATCCATCCTCTAAAATCCCAAGAGCAGCCAGATCACCAGATCCTGCATGAACAAAATGTAAAGTCAGCTAAACACAGACTGTATGTAGTCTGTGATTGAATCAAATACAGACCTACAGCACATTAAAATGTCATTTATATTTGTTAACAGAGTCATTATCTCTGATATTTTCTTGTAAACAAAAAATGTTCTGACAGCTGAACTGCCAGGGAAAAAATCATCACAGAAACACCAACCAAGAATCCAATTAAAGATCATATGCTGTTGTTATTAAAAGCAGTTATATCACATACCCATTGAAAGGTAAGGCACCTTGTCTACATCCCCGTACGGCCCCACAGTGTACAGGTGGTTTCCAGTACAATCCACTCCCCCCAGAATAAGATTAGCACCTATTTGACCTCGATACCTGAGAGACAAAACATGTTTTACTAAGACCACAGACCACATCTAATGATCCAAACATCTCTGGATACATGTACCTGTTTCTGTGAATCACTCACCTGTAAAGCATGTCCTGCAGTATGTTCACAGCCATGACAACTCGAGGGTTCCTCCCACTGTTCAGGGAAAAGATGGTGAGGTTGGAGGACAGAAGGTCTGTGGTCTTTTCTGTATCTGCTGCCGTACCTGCTCCACAACAACTAAACACAAACAAAGAGAATGTAGAGATCATGAGAAACAAACAAACAAAAAAAGATTTGATAAGCCAGAGGGAAAAGATAAAGGAAGATAAAAAGAGGAAAAACCTGCTTTAAGAAACACAGAAAGCCATTATTATAAAAAAAAAAAAATACTGGTTGTTCACTCTCAGTGGTCTCAATATCCCATTACATCATGTCATTATGTGAACAGTTCTCAAGTATGTCATCTCTTAAGTTGAAGAAAGGGAGGCAGTTAGCAATTACATATGCTACAAAAATGAGAAATTGAATTACAGTAAACAGTGCAGATTAAATGTTGTGAGAGTATTGAAGTATTTCTCCTCTAACAACACTTACTATATATTTGGAGAGATGTAATGGATCTTGGCACACATTTTATCAGCCACCACTTCATCGGACGTGGCTCTGGTATCTGCACCCAGCACCACTCCATCCTGCAGAAAAAAATCAGGTTGTATGATACAGTTTTATTCCTTTAATTACAACTGTTAACTTTCTACTGCTCACTTTTATAAAAGTATACAGATATCTCAAAATCCATAAAGCTTTCAATTATATTTCAGTCATTTCTGTCTGTGTGATTTTTAACATTTTAAACTAGTTTTATGCAAACACGTATATCCATCAAAGTGAGAGCCAAGACAGAGGTTTGTACTCAATCTGTTATTAGTGTGCCTTTTGTCTGATTCTCTGATGCTAAGATTATTGCGTTAATACAAGATAAAGTTTGATTTAAGAAAAAAACTGGAGTTTGTGTGGCAGTGATGAGAGTGAGTTTGGTATGATTTTAATACTTCATAATCAAAGTTATAACTCATGGACTAAAACACAGCAGGTCACTATTTTATTCATTCATACTTCTATCAGAGCACTGTAATACTCACCTTGAACACCACTCCTGCGATGGTGGTGCCTGTTTTCATAGGTTTGGGAGGCTGTCCTCCATCAAAGAGACCCTTTAATGCAGCGTTTCTATAAAGAGGAGAGAGGTGAGGGGGTGCAGGCAGGTGGGGTGTGTGTGTCAATCAGTGCCAACGTAGTGTAATAACAGTTATAATTACACGGATCTTTGCATTGTCCCACTGTCTAATCTGATATAAAATCAGGAAAAGTTAGTTTCGTTTTTGATCTGGATGTAAGTTTGGTCTTAATGACGGTTTAGTTTGATTTCTGTCGTCACTGATTCAGTCTGCAGCTCTGAGAACATTAAAATAAACTCTTACCTTGCTGTATTATCGAAATTAAAGCCAGGTGCGGGAGTTTCGAAGACATTTGACAGCGCCATTGTGGAGGTGAGTGCGGCTCCTCTGCGCGTCTCGGAGCGCCTGAGGTCGCTGTTCTGAGCGTCAACTCCTTCCTCTCTTTCGATCCTGGAGTGAAAATGGAGAAACACTGCACGGACTCACGAGTCAAAGGAGTCAGCACTGGGGTAAGTAAACCTGCACCAGGGGACGAGTGTTTTTTATCTAAAGATGAAGCATAGAAGTCAACGTTTGTAAAATAAGAGGTTTAAGCATCTAGCCGATATCGTGTTTGAACAGGTGATGCGTTTACCTGAACACGAACCTAAAACTAACTTAAATCACATCCAGTTGATGCTTCATACTTAGTAAAAGTTAATTTGTGAGCTCTGAACAAGTATTTATTTTTGAAGATTCTAAAAAAGCAAACGATCAGCTTTGCTTTCGTTTTCAATGAGCAGCCGAAATCCTTTATAAGAACTCTAAATCCCACAATTCATAGCGTGGGTCAGTCTTCATGAATGAACAGAAAAGTATGAGAAAAGGTTGCCTGTGATTCTGTGTTATGTTTTTTTTTATTGTGTTCGGTTTCATATTGAAAACTGACCATCAGTCCCTCTCTCCTCCCTCAGACCACCATCCTGGCTGCTATTTTTGATGGAGGGGTCGTTATTGGGTCAGACTCCAGGGCTTCAATGGGAGGGTGAGGAAGCTACCTTTATTGTTATCTTTTAATGTAACAGAGGGACTGCTAAGTAACCCTTTTAATGAGGCAAACAGACAAAAAGATGACCATGACCTGACTGCAAATGAGTTTCAAGATTTCACTGATAACCACAGATTAAACATTTACTGAAATCTCAGAGTTTTGTGCCTTTGTCCACTGTAGTGACTTCAGGAACAAACTAAGAGTCACTGAGATGCTGTGTTTGGGGGTGCTGAGTCCTCTGAGGTGTTATTTAAAGAAATATCAGAAAAAACATGTTTAAAACACAACATATTAACTGCTCAAAAACAATCCAAAAAACTCACAATAACCACAAAAAATGTGTCACTCAGCGATCAATTTCCTAATAACAATCAAAATTACTGCTCCATGTGACTAATTATTAGGATGTTACCAAATAAACCAAAATCTAATCATACAAGAAACCATCACAAAAGAGAATGAAAATCAGCAGAAAATGATATTTTGTTATTTTAAACATTTATTAGGCTCAAACATTCATTCTCACTTCTTCTTCAGAGAGTATGTTTCGTCTAAGACCATCAACAAGGTGATTCAGGTCCACGACCGGATCTTCTGCTGCATGGCCGGTTCACTCGCAGACGCTCAGGCCGTCATCAAGACCGGAAAGTTCCACCTGTCCTTCCACAGGTATGACTTTCAGGTGTCTGCACAGAAAAATCATGTACAACACACACAGACATATGTTTTAGTAATCATTCTTTATCATTGATTAAACTTTTTTTTACTCCTCCAACACCCTTCTTCTCTCATACATACTGTACTTCAGCGGTCCCCAACCTTTTTTGCGCCACGGACCGGTTTGTGCCCGACAATATTTTCACGGACCGGCGTTTAAGGTGTTGCGGATAAATACAACAAAATAAAACTAGTACCGGTACCGAAAAAAAGAAGATTTATTCATAACACACGTGAAAAGACCCAGGAAAACCGAGTTAACGATAAAAAACGGTAACAAAATAACGCTGAAAACCGATTAAAAACCCTGAAAACCATACATTTCACACCCGAGTCTCACTCTCGCGGCCCGGTACCAAATGACTCACGGACTGGTACTGGTCCATGGCCCGGGGGTTGGGGACCGCTGCTGTACTTGATTCTTCACCTACACAAATTAAAAATAAATAAAGCTCTTTGTCCTCTGTGACCTGCAGTGTCCAGATGGAGAGTCCTCCTCAGGTGATCGCAGCAGCATCCGTGTTGAAGGATTTGTGCTACAAAAACAAAGACGAGCTGCAGGCCGGCTTCCTGACAGCAGGCTGGGACAAGAAGAATGGACCACAGGTAGGAGATCTCTGTGAAGCTATAAACAGTGATGATGACAGTGAGTCCACTCTGCTGTGTGTAACTGCAACTTCTCTCTTCAGGTGTACGTGGTGTCTCTGGGCGGGATGTTGATCAGTCAGCAGGTTACTATTGGCGGCTCAGGGAGTACGTACATCTATGGCTATGTTGACGCTAAATACAAACCCAACATGACAAAAGAGGAATGCCTGCAATTTGCCACTAATGGTATAGTTTTCTTTTCATTTTGTCAATGCACTCTAAAAGTTTTAACCTGATTCATATGAAAATGTACAAAATGGCTTGAAATTTGTATTTTGCTATCAAAATTAAGAAGTATGCAACGTGATGATTTTCCAAGTTAGTTAAATATTTACTGTGGGACAAGAAAGTTCCACAGCCAGTCAGAGTCATTAGCAAAGCAAGAACATACAGAGAGCCATGCTAATGATGCAGACAACATTAAATTAAAATAAAAAAAACAAACAAACTTATTAATATACAGTAGTCTGCTTCTACAACTTTATCAGTGTGATTTATTAAAATGCAGATTAGCTTATATTGCATTTTCCACCATGGAAGTAAGATGTAACATCATTTAGCATATGTGAGCTGTCCAGTTTGTTCCAAGTCAGAACCACTGAACATTTCTATTTATCTGTATATTTACAACAGTGTGTAAGTTATAGAGATGTTTGTATTTTTTATCATCTTTCAAGCCCTAGCTAAAATATGAAAGCTAAGCTAAAAATAACGTAGCTTTATAAGATGAGCTAACCAGAAAGAAAGAAAAAAACACAACACTAATTGAATTTTATACTTATAAGAAAAACATTTTAGGACATTTCATTTATTAAATATTTAAAACACAAACAAAAATATCAAATATCGTTATCTAACAAATCCGAAAATTCCCTCTTTTAATGAGGGATTGTGTTAGAGCTTACCATTGTGGTACCTTCACTATATTAAAAAAGTCACTGCCATATTCTCTTTGCATTATTAGGGATATTGGAATTACTGGTCTCAGCCGATCAGTCACTAATAAACCAAACAATTATTGATGACTTTTTCCCACCACAACCTACGAGACTATTATTTTGAATTTTAGACTGTTATTTTGAATTTGTGGAGAATTAATAGTGACTTTAAGAGTTAATTATGTTTATGTTGAACATCTTATCACTTTGGATCCTTGTTTACTTTGATTAAGCTGTTTTCATTTTGCTAGTTATTTAGTAAATATATTTGACTTATTTGTCTTTTTGTTGTTTGGTTAATTTTCATTAGTTCCTTGTTTGCTTTACTTTTTGGATTTATAGGAACGTAGCAAGACTAGGAGCAGGTATAAGGCCGGGGAGGGTCAGTGGCTGTTTTACCAGCACATTAGAGCAGATAAATTAAACTAGTCATATAATTGAACATCTTTAGCAGCATGAAAGGTCAAACATCAGTGAGATTATTAAGCTCTTGTCGCAAGACATAATTACCTGAACTGAACCTGAAATGTGTGGATGTCATGTAAGGAATTTATTTATAAGAATACTTCTGTTAAGAGAGTTAAACGATTGTTGGTGATGAAAAAAATTATTGTTCATAGCTGATTTATAAACTGTTTCTCTGCTTGTTTAACTGATTTTTTTCCTGCTTTCTTTTCTCCTCCTTTGCCTCTCTTTGCTTCATCCCTTCCTGCTCACAGCTCTTGCTCTGGCCATGGGCAGAGACAACGTCAGCGGGGGCGTCGCTCACCTGGTGGTGATAACCGAAAAGGGGGTGGAGCATGTGGTTGTACCTGGTGACAAACTGCCCAGGTTCCATGATGAGTGACTTGCTTCCTTCCTCCTGCCATCAAACCACCAATGAAATCGCAGAGTAGCTGTTTCAAAGCTGGACTTGTTTAACCTGTTTAGTCTGTTTAGGATCAGGATGTAACAAAGTCAGACACACAAAAAGCGAGATAATATTCAGCTAAATATAAAACCTGTGAACTACAGAAACACTGCCGTAGAAAATGAGTCTTATTATGAAATCATGAGCAGGCTCGTTTATACAGAATTCATCTGTCTGTTCTGTTTTGTGACCAAATTACATGTTTTTGTGTTTTTATGTGAAAAAAAAAAGGAAAATGTAAATTCAATTAAATAAATATTAAGATTTCCCAAAGCTTTTGTTTTCTCTTTTAGACAAATTAAAGGGAATCTAAAATAAAGTGTCTCAAGAGGGCGATGGGCCACCAGAGAAATTTCCCTGTTCTTTGGTTTAGATGACAAAATATTTAAACTCTGCTGGAGGAATGGAGGACACTTCTTCCAAATGAAGTGTCCCTATTTTGTAAAATATGATTCAGGTCATTTTCATTTTCTGTAAATCATTTGGTGACCCCTTATATATTAGAAATGTTTCATCACAGGACAAATGTGTTCAGCTATAGAGCAAATCCATGGCAGAAAACTGCCCTCAGTAGCATAGCAGAGCCACTGGACCCCCTCATTGTGGAAGCACTGAGTTCAGGTACCTGTATGTATGATTCATATATGATTCCCTAAGTAAAAAATATGGTGACTCTTCACTTTTTTCCTACATCTCTGCAAACCAATGGCTATTGTTTTACATCACTGAACTGCAACCTTGTTATAAAATCCTTTTCATATGGAACATCAGTAGATCGTGATCTAATCAAGCACATTACATTATTTTTCCTTTATATTTCAGATATATTTGTTTCCAAACCTTTTTACTGATGTATTTCTCATAGATATAAAAACTGACATCACCTTGGTCACTGTAAACACCATCAACCTGTTACTAAGTATGAAGCCATCGGTGCCCTAATGAAATAAAAGTCACAAAGATAGGACTCTCTCTTTCTGTCAGAAATAGCTAGGCGTTTGCAATCATACACGCTACCGAACATGATGTCTACTTTGTGTGTTATATTTTCCTTTAATTTGTCACGTGTTTACATTTTGTGTTCTGTAAATATGTTATTGTTGCCAGGCTTTATTTTCTGTCCTCTGTAATTGAACACTTATAGATGTATATATTATGCACAGTGAAGCTCAGCTGGTTGAATTACAGGCTGTGACGCTGCAGAGTTTGAACGATATAACTTTCAGTTTCAAATTTATTCAGGAAAACATGGCGTCCGTCTAAAACTTGACTGTAGAACCGATTTGGTCAATCAGACCCACTTTAAACAAAGACACAGTTTCGCCGAAGGTTTTAAAATCCTAAAAAGTAAAATTTAACCGGAGCTGCTCGGCAGAACATTTCGGTTTACGTTAGGAGTCACCTCCACTGTCCGTGTGTCGTTACCGGAGTCTCTGCAGTTCATTATCATGTTTGAAGAAACAGGACCAGAATGGCTGTCCGAGGAGGTGAAAACAGGAGTAAGTACCGAATTTTCCTTAATGTCTATAAGAAACTTGGTGAACTGTTACTGCGCTGCACTCTTTCTGACCTCGTGACACCAACGCGGAAATGACCGCTGCAGGTTTGTCGGAATGAATCCTGAACACAGCTGCTGTCATTGTGTGTCATTGTTTGCAGACAACCATTATCGCCATAGAGTTTGATGGTGGGGTCGTGCTGGGGTCTGACTCCCGAGTGTCTGCTGGGTAAGTTTCCATTCCATCATAATAATAATGTGTTTAACGCAGACATAACACTAGCGTGTGTGCTTAAATGTGCAACATAGCTCAACTTGACGTAAAACATCTAAAATGTTCGCCATATGTGCTTCTAGTCCCTTAAACACAGTTGCATTCTCTCCCTTCATCCTTCATGCAGGGCATCAGTGGTGAACAGGGTGATGAACAAACTGTCTCCCCTCCATGATAAGATCTACTGTGCTCTGTCAGGATCTGCAGCAGACGCTCAGACCATCGCTGAGATAGTCAACTATCAGCTGGATGTGCACAGGTAAACTCGTGAAAGAAGTACTAGGACACTGTGATCCTGTCATAAATTAGGATATAATTTATTATGTATAATAATGTACTATATTGTAAATTCTTCCTCTCACATGGAAGGTAGAATACTCCTCAAGCTTGGATGTTAAGGTGACACACTTCCCACTAGATATGTTTTATTACAATACAAAATAATTTATTTTTTCCAAAAGTTTCTAAATTACTGCATAAAAGAAGCTTAAACAAGTTGAACACTCCAATTAATCAAAATCTCACATGAAAAGAAGGAGCATAGATCTAAAATGAATGGGGTGGGGTACTTTGGCTGAGGGGGTTGAGCGGGCACCCACATGCCGCAGGGGCAAATGTGGCGGTCTGGGCTTAGTTCTGAGGCCCTTTGGTTCATGACTTCCATGCTCGCTTTTTACTTGCTTTCCTGTTTCCTGTTCACTAAAATTAATAAAGGAGAGAAAAACAAAAAAATGCTGTTGTTTTTTTAAATGAATGCAGGTATTGTGATGTGAGGTGGTAAAGATCAGAGCTGAACATGCAGTAGCATGTTCGGTAAGTGGTGTGATGGTGACCACAGGGTGTTCTGGAACCATTGATTAGCCACAGATGACATGCATCAGCTGATGAAGGAAAACAAACATTGTGCTGACTCAAATTTGATTCAAACAGAGTAAAAGAGTAATATGCAGCTCAATATTCAACACACAGTTTACTGTGAAGTTTTTCTACACAGTAAACTGAGATTTGACCATATTTCCGTCATAGCAAATGCAATCCCTCAACATTTTTTCTGATTGCTCAGTCCCAAAGACAGGTACGATCACACTGTGGTCCAGGAAGTGGGAGTATGTCAGAGTGCCTGTGCAGTGCTCCGTGAAACACATCAAACTCTCTCTGTGGCCTAATCAGCTTTTATTATTCAAGCACCTCACATTTAGCCTCATTTATGCATTTCCAGCTGTGTTTTCCTGCTTTAGATGGCAAGGAGAGTTAACTTGAGTTTCTGATCCAGTTTCATGATGTATTTAACTTTATTTTGTCTTCTGTCAGTGTCGAGATAGGTGAGGATCCTCAGGTTCGCTCAGCTGCTACTTTGGTGAAGAACATTTCATACAAATACAAAGAGGAGCTCTCAGCACACCTGATTGTGGCCGGCTGGGACAGACGAGATGGTGGGCAGGTTGGTAAACGCGTTTTTAGCTACAATGTAAAAGGAAGAATTCAATTCATTTTATTTATATAGCACCAAATCTCAACAACGGTTACCCCAAGGCAGTTTAAATTGTAAGGTAAACCCCACAATACAGAAAAACCCCAACAATCATATGACCTGCTATGACTTTGGCAACAGTGGGAAAGAAAAACTGTCTTTTAACAGGAAGAAACCTCCGGCAGAGCCAGGCTCAGGGAGGGGCGGGGCCATCTGCTGTGATTGGTTGGGGTGAGAGAAGGAAGACGGGACAAAGACATGCTGTGGAAGAGAGACAGAGATTAATAACAACCGTGATTCAATGCAGAGAGGTCTATTAACACATAGTGAGTGAGAAAGGTGACTGGAAAGGAAAAACTCAATGCATCATGGGAATCCCCCGGCAGCCTACGTCTATTGCAGCATAACTAAGGGAGGATTCAGGGTCACCTGATGCAGTTCTAACTATGTGCTTTAACAAAAAGGAAAGTTATAAGGCTAATCTTAAAAGTAGAGATAGTGTCTGTCTCCTGGCTCCAAACTGGAAGCTGGTTCCACAGATGAGGGGCCTGAAAACTGAAGTCAGCGGATTAAAAGATCACAGATAAATTTTATGCTAATAATGTGAAAATAATGTGTCTGAACTCCCTCTGAGGTAATATATCAGCATATAAGCTGCTTTTTAATGCTTTTAATAAGACATCTTACCGAACCAACACACTTGACATTTGTTGTGTTCCTTTGCCCTTTGACCTCCAGGTGTTTGCAACTCTAAAAGGGCTCCTGACACGTCAGCCGTTTGCAGTCGGCGGCTCTGGCAGCTCGTATGTTTACGGGTTTGTTGATGCTGAGTATCGCAGAGGCATGAGAAAGGAGGAGTGCCAGCAGTTTGTTGTCAACAGTAAGATTATTATTCCACTTTTTTTCTGGCTTTTGTTTAAAAAAAATTTGATTTGACTACCAACAATATTTTTCATTAAAAATATTTAAGTATTTTTTCACATGTTCTCTGCACCTGTCTTACTGATGCTCTTATTCTTTGTCACAGCTCTCTCTTTGGCAATGAACCGTGATGGCTCCAGCGGAGGTGTGGCCTACATCGTCACCATCGATAAACACGGCACAGAGGAGAAAGTCGTTCTAGGAAATCAGTTACCCACCTTCTTTGATCAGTGACATGTTTGTTGTCCTCAGAGCAGCTGTGGCAAACCTGTCAACCAAGTCAGCTTGTAATATGTAAACACTGAACAACACTTTTTGCCAATAATTAAATAAAAGAAAAATAACTCCCATGTTTCTGTTTATTATCAAAAGTATATTGTTAATGTTGATATTGAACTATTGAATTTAAAATATAACAACAATTAAGCTTATAATATTTTATCTTTGATTTAACTACCATGTTAATTTTATTGGTATTATTTTTTTTAACTACTTGACTTACTGGAGGAAATGCAGTTAACATGCTTTTCTTTGAAATAAAAACCCAGAAGTTTCTTAAGCCTGTTCGTAGACATACAATTTATACACACTAGGAGCAACAGCAGCTGTCTGAGGTATTTAGCCTGGGAGACCCTCCTCTTAAAACTGAAAGTCGGAGTTGTTTCACGGATCAAGAACAGTAGCTTATTCTTCCCAGTATTGAGAATACATGGAGCATAATTAGATTCTGAAAATGACAAACATATGACAAGTCTGACGCAGTCCTATGAAATTCAAATTGAAATATCATTAAATCTTTCAACAGTTTATAATCTTCCTTTCAGCAAATAATCACTTTAAAGGCTGTTTTTAAGGAATAATGTCTCACACACTGAATGTACAGTGTTAGTTTTAAAGAGAGTGATGCCTGTTTGGACAGCAGTAGTGATTATGGTTACTTATTTAGCAGGCCTGCATCGTGTTGCCTTCTGTATTTTGGATTTATGGGAAACCCCTCATCCTGTAAGAAAATGAAACTGAAAGCAAACTAACTCTAACGCTCTGGTTCTGCGACACAGCAGGTCATTTGAGGACGAGTGTTGCCGAAAAATGGCAACGATCACAGTAACGAAAATGCGCAAAGTCGTTGCTTTTATTTTAGCAGTTTCTGTCGACCTTTTGCTGTTTTACGCGTCAGGATTTGCGGTGTTTCACAGCGTCTTTGGACACTTTACGCGTCTCTGGCTCTCTGCGGCTCTCCGCTGGTTGGCTCTTATCGGTGTCTCTCTTCTCACGCTCGGGGACCCCAAAGCGCTGCTGATTCGGTTTATAACGGCGCACAGTCTGCTCCCCGCGGTGTTTGAGACCGGGACCAACGCGTTTTACAGAGAGGAGAGCGAGTGCGGTCAGCTGGGAGATGTGCGCTGCTGGCTGCTGTTCAGCGGAGCTTCACTCGCTGCTGCGCTGTTTTGGGAGATCACCATCCCGGACACCGAGGAAGAGGCCGAAGGTAAAAAGAAGAAACAGAAGGCGAGAGTGCTTTTCATGAGAGTCCTCCGCCTGTACAGACCCGACTATCCCCTGCTGTTTGGAGGACTTGTGTTCCTGTCGCTGGCTGTCATCTGTAAGTAGATTTAATATTTTAGGATTTGACAAAGGTGGTAGTGATGCTAAGATAACAGTAGTGTTGACATATATATACATGTACAGTTTGAGCCCTTGGTACTTCCCCGGCATTTCGTGTTCCTTCTTTCTGGCTCAGAGAAGAGCTCGAGAAGATGTGGAGGGTGAAGGTAACAGTGGGCTCAGTGGTAAGAGCACTAGGTGCAATGACTCCTAAGCTAGGCGAGTGGCTCCAGCAGATCCCAGGAACAACATCGGAGATCTCTGTCCAGAAGAGCGCAGTCCTAGGAACGGATAGTGCGCAGGACCCTCAAGCTCCCAGGCCTCTGGTAGAGCTTAAAGGACAGACCGCCAGCAGGGGAATTAATATTTCAATTTCGGAAAACAGCCTCAAAAGAGCTGGTATCTAATGGCTGGTCTGTAATCTAATTTTCAAAGTGGTGCTTTCGATTTGGGATTTTCTGGGACTGATGAATGTCATTATAAATAATTTCCTCAGGGATTGATAAAATACTCTGATTCTGATTGATATATCACCTGGAGCATCTCTTCTCAGGTGAGATGTTCATCCCTTTCTACACTGGGAGAGTCATTGACATCCTTGGAAGTAATTACCAGGAGAATGACTTCCTGTCTGCGCTTATTTTCATGGGCCTTTACTCTCTGGGAAGGTATGAGGCAAGCAGTGTTTTTCCTCCACATTTATCCTCTGTCTGTTCCTCACAGGTAACATCTAACAGATTTTCTCTTTGATTGAACAGTTCTGTGAGTGCTGGCTGCAGAGGGGGTCTCTTGACTTGTGCCATACACTCCTTTACTTGCAGAATCAAAGTTATGCTGTTTGGGGCTTTGACCAAACAGGAAATTGGATTCTTTGAGACCATAAAGACAGGTAAGGCTGACATATGCACACAAAGGACAAAGCATGTCAGATAAAGCCTGAACAGTTGGTTACATAATAGACTGATGATGGCACAGTGACCTTTTTTTTTTCTCCGTGCAGGTGAAATCACATCCAGGTTGTCCAAAGACACCACCCTGATGGGAAGAACAGTGTGTCTGAATGTCAACGTGTTGCTGAGGACATTCATCAAAACAATGGGCATGATCTCTCTAATGTTGAGCCTGTCGTGGAAGCTCACATTTCTCGTACTGATGGAGACGCCCATCACCGGCCTCATACAGAACATCTATGACACACATTACCAGGTAAAAGCAGGTTAACAGGAGACAATGAATTACAATTTGATCTGCAGAACGTCTTCAAACATTGTCAACATTCTGTCTTGAATCAATATAATTCCCCAGAGACTTATATGATTTCACACATCCCAGTTTGAGCTTTGATGTTTGCTTTGATCAGGTGTGTTGGAATTTTTCCTCAAGTCCAAAACCATGCCCTTGGTTTTTGATATGTTGAGCTGGAGATAAGAATTTTCACACCACCTGACAACGTGCTGATAGGTCTATGGCTGGTTTGCACAAGAAAACCAGAAAAATTCTGAAACATTGGTTCAGATGAAAGGATGTGTATGTCTTACAGACTAAAACAAAAAAGATTTCTCCTATGTGTAATATTAAACTCTAAACATATCTCCTTCCACTATAATGATTGATTTGTTCATGTTGATAACACAGGACTCCTGTTCCCTGTGATCAAGAGCAAAATTATTAATAATACTTAACTATATTTCTATATTTCCTTCTCCTTTATACTTTCCTCAGAGATTGTCTTTGGCGATGCAGGACTCAATGGCTTTGGCAAATGAAGCTGCAAATGAGGTAGTGTCCGGTATTCGCGTGGTACGGAGCTTTAACACAGAAAAACACGAAACCCGTCGCTATGACAACTGCTTGATGGACACACACAAGCTCAGCATTCGACAGTCCACTGTCAGGGCTGTTTACCTGCTTGCACGGAGGGTGAGAAGCTACTTTTTTTTGTGTGTTTCTCAGAGATCATTGTGTATTACAGTTTTAACACCATGTAATGTGTGTGTGTCTACAGCTGACAGGGCTGGTCATGCAGGTCTTTGTGTTATACTACGGTCGGCTTTTCATTCAGAGAGGACAGATGACCACAGGGAACCTCGTTTCCTTCATCCTGTACCAGTCAAATCTTGGAGACAACATCAGGGTATCCCATAATGCTTTGTGCTCTATCATTTACTTTCATACAACCACGGCTCACATCTGGCATGCCAAAGTACTTTATTACTTTTGGCAGGACAATTCATACAACCCGTGGCACCATTTATGCATTTGCTGATAAATAAGAGGTACAATTTGTAGACTCTTAAGGTAAAAGGCATTGAATACAAACACATATTATTGTTGGAACATAAGACCTTACACCAGCCTCACAACATTTTTAGGTGATCCTCAGCAGAGATGGCAGAGAGAGCAGATGACCTAAGATGTTTCAGTGGTTCAGAGCTTTTAAACTAGACTAAAATATATATAATATTACACTTTTTAAAACATCTGGTTATCTGAGAAAATTAATGCATTTAACATACTGCACCTATAGACACTGTAAATTAAAACATGTTTGTTAATCATGTCCTGTGACTCTAATCTTCCAGACGCTCACCTACATCTTTGGTGACATGCTGAACTCAGTGGGGGCTGCTGGGAAAGTGTTTGAATACCTGGACCGAAAGGCTCTCGTCAGCACAGATGGCAAACTCCAACCTGATCAGCTGAGAGGACACATCAGCTTCAGGAGTCTCAACTTCTCCTATCCTGCAAACCCCAACAAAACAGTGCTGCAGGTGAGATGGCAGGACAGATGGTTTGGTTAGTGGGGGTGTGATTGTCCTATCCATTTATTCTGTTACCATAACCACTGCTGTTCTTAAATTTATCACTCTTTTCAGGACTTTTCCTTGGAGCTAAAGCCTGGTCAGATGATGGCACTGGTGGGTCCATCTGGAGAAGGAAAAAGTACCTGCGTGAGTCTGCTGGAGCGTTTCTACGAGCCTCGGGAGGGAGAAATACAGCTGGATGGAAAACCACTAAAATCCTATGATCACCAGTTCCTCCACAAGAAGGTGATTCATCATCAGAGCTTTTTCCTGATCAATCAAGCTGTTCTTTGATTAGAGCGTCAGTCTCCTGTCTGTTTTTAAATTACCTCTTTGTTCAAATTTAACAAAAATAAATGGTTATGGTATTAAATGTGTAAATTCCTAATTCAATTCAAGTTTCAATTCAGTTTAATTAATATAGCACCAAATCACAACAACAGTCGCCTCAAGACACTTTATATTGTAAGGTAGAGACCACACAATGATAACAGAACAGCTCAACAATCAGATGAACCCCTATGAGCACGCACTTTAGTGACAGGGTGAAGGAAACACTCATTTTTGAGACTGGGTTGGGAGTGAGGGGAGGGAGACGAAAGAGATGAATTATATTAATAATCTATGTAAGAAGTCCATATGTGTCTATATGTATGATGTGTTATGGTGTTATGTGTGTTCAATAGATTGCTGTGGTGAACCAGGACCCTGTGCTGTTCTCTGGCACTATCAGACAAAACATTGAATACGGACTTAAAGGCTGCCCTTTAGATAAAATCAAGGAAGCAGCAATGAAAGCCAACGCCCACGACTTCATCATGCAGCTGGAGAAAGGCTATGATACAGGTGAACACTCCTCACAGGCTTTTTTACATGGCTGCATGCAGACCTGCATTTGTATGTCTGATAAAATTTTACAGCAAACTAGACTCTGTGCATAAAAAAATGCATTTTTTTGAGAGTTAGTGTGATTCATGTTTCTTGTATTTTCGGTTGTTTCTTTTTTTACATTTTACATATTAAATCTAAATCTTTGATTTTATGATGTTGTCCATTTCTAAGAGGTGGGTGAAGGTGGAGGTCAGTTAGCTAAAAGTGAGAGGCAGCGGATCGCCATCGCTCGTGCTCTCGTCAGACGGCCCAAGGTCCTCATCCTGGACGAAATCACCAGCTCTCTGGACACTGAGAGTGAAAATAAGGTATTTTACATATTTAAATGTTTCCTCAGCAGACAAAAGCTTCTAGGTTTATGTCTCAAGCATGTCTGATACTAGAGATTAAACAGTGAAGGGTCCGCAGCTTCACCACTCCAGGAATCCATAAATAGGAAAACAGTTCTTACTAAAAACCGACTAAAGTGGGAACATTGCTTTTAGGATACTGAATATAAATTGCTTGTTTAACTTAGTTTTCAGTATGATAATCAGTGTCTGATTCACAAAAATGAAATTTTCACTCAAAAATGCAAAGATTAATGTGCTTTGACCCCCCAACGTAGTGTTTACTAAACGCAAAAATACTTATAGCTTTAAGTGGTGCTCTAGCAAAGTGACCCCTGCGAATTTGAGAAAAAAACAACACAAAACACAAATTTTGGTGAAAAAAACCCTAAATATGCCCAACAAAATGAAAAACATGACAACACTCAGCGAAATACTCGAGAGAGCTGCACGTGGTAAACTGTTATGATGCAGGAATGCTGGACTGCCGGAGAGGCATTAAGGAGAAATGAATAACGCTCTCTGATTGGCTACTTTCAAACCTCACACCTCTGAGTACACGGGTATTTCACCATTTAGGTATTTCAACCTTTACAGTTGCTTTGTTTTCTCTCCATGGTACTAAAACATGCACATAGATTTATATATTGTTTATGGAAACTTAGCGGTATTTCTGTTAACAATTTATGTCTGTTAGTGACAATTAGTGAATTATATTGTTCTAAATAATTTAATAATAAAACGCATGACAAATTATATATTGCCATAGAAAGACTGTAGAGGTTATTTACAGTTTCTGTGAAATTGCCAGTGTTTCCATGAATTATTAGTTATGTTTCAAGGATCTGTTGCTAATCAGTCTTATCTTTTATTTATTTCACAAAACGAAGTGTACTCACAGAATTAAAACCCAACACACCTCTTATTTAGGATCATTGAATGTATAAAAATAAATGTATTTCAAAACAAAATAGTAATTGCTTTAACAGAACAGCTTATTCTGTCTCTGTTATGTCAACTAATATTTGTTATTAATTTATTTAAAACATGTCCTGATAATGGGAGTGGTGTATTTTTAAATTCCTTCTGTGAATACAGCATAGGCTCCTACTGATGTCCATGAACACTGCTTTCACTTAAAAACAGACTCAGTTGGTACTAATAACATTTTTTTCCTTCTGCCTCTGCACAGATTCAACAGTCTCTCTCTAGCATCCCCAACCAGACCCTCCTGGTGATCGCTCACAGGCTGAAGACCATCGAGAACGCAGATCAGATCGTTGTTGTAAGTGGTGGAAAAGTTGAAGAGCGAGGGACTCACAGGGAGCTGATGGACATGAAGGGAAGCTACTACAAACTGAAAGAGGAGCTCTTCACTGAAGGAAACTCACCACAGTGAGAAACCACTGAGTCTGTGCTGAAGCTCGATGTCCTGAGATCTTTGTCTGTAAAACTCTGCTGCAAACAGATGTGTGAGAACGAGCCGGAGGTTATGTAAATATTGAATATATGTTGTTTTGTAAATATTTGGTAATAAACCTTTGATTAAATTATACATATGTTTAATTTTTTTCTTAAATATGTATCTTCATGATATAATCTTGTTCCATTTCCTGGCTTTTGATAAAGGTGAATAAATGTTTAACACGTCAAACGTATGAAGCCATAAACCTTCATTTATCGTTAATCAGAGAGATCAAAGGTTACTTTATTTCCCTCCAAAAACATCACAGAAAATTAATCACAGACTCATCTAAATGTGCTGGATTGTTTTCCCATATTTACTTAAAAAACCTTTCACTGGACATTTAATGGTTTTGGCCATTTGATAAATTTTTCCCAATGAAGGAAAAACTGAGATGGTCACATTTTCAAAATGCCACAAAATCGGTGCAGCTGAAATTAAAATAATAGTAACCTGTTACGTTACTGTGACGGGAAAAACAATTAAAAAATAATAAGTAATTGTACTAAACACCCAAATTACATTAATACTCATGCTTGTAGTAATCTAAAGGTTTCTGTGATTACATATCGGTGCCTCTCCTGTTCATCGCGTCTCTGGTATCTCTGCTTTTGAAGGATCTAACTGCATTTTTTGCCCAGAATGAAAATGAAAGAATTTTCGATACATGCCATCAAATCTAAGCGAGGGTTGGGTTTTATTGTTCGAGCTGATGGAAACTCCCCGAGTGTCAGAGCTGTTTTTACTGGCAGGGAAGTTTCTGGAAAGTTGCCTGATGCCATAAACACAAAACACAGCAAAACACCAACCCCCCCTATCGACAAAGATCAGGCTCACCTGAACCAACGTGTCGCCATTTGGTCATCAGTCTGTGAATCCACAAAATGGCGGCTGAGGTCAGGTGACTCAAACAGGGTCAGAATTTGTTTCTTTTGATCATTAATGAACTTTAAAACTTAACCAGCGCTGTGACTTTAAAGTTTTATGAACATGTTGTATTTGTACTGCAGCCCACAGCTAAATGTGTTCTGAAACCTTGTTAACACTGCATTTATAAAAGATGACATGAAAACTCAAACGATGGAAACATCCCTGCTGTGTCTGCTAACGACAGGACATTTAAAACAAGTTTAATCATCTTCATTTTTAGCTCGTTTTGGTGCCATATTTTCCCCTAACATTAGATTAACTTATTTTCATTAGCGTGGAGGTTAATATTCTTGTTCAGGAGTGACATTTGGTCTTTTATTTTCACCTAAAACTCCGTGTCACAGTCCATCTGAAAACAAAGACTTTTCTTCGATGGTTAAACTCCGATAGTTTGAAGTTCCCAGGTTTCTGCTGCAGGTGTGACTCATTGCTAAACTTGGCTGTTTCCCATCCACAATCCTGCACCGCCTGCAGGTTAGGAAGGCAGGAGGGCACAAACTCCCATCCGCCATCTTAGGCCGACACTGAACACTGAGTCACAAAATGGCTGACGAGTGCAAATAAAGTTAGACACTCGGTAAAATGACAGACGATTCCCCTCATAGCGTTGGCATAAAACAAAGTGTTGTGTGTTTGGTGGAGACTCAATGTGCACCTATAAATATGTTTATGCAGCATATACACGTGTGTGTTTCTCTGCGTGTTTGTGCCTCGAAGCTTTTGCCTAATCACGTCAGCACCACACGCTGCACCACACCACCGAGGTGGAAAGTCCCCGCTCTTCATGCTTTCACTTTCTTTTTATTTGATAATGCTTTTTATTCTGTGCCAAACTTATCCAAACCACAGACACGCCCAAAGTCTTGTGACCAAAAACATTATGTCTGTGAGTCTCTTTTTTAAAAACAATACATACACCAACAAATTATTATCGACACTAAATTGAACGATATCGATCATGTAGCTGCAGAGGATCGCTCTAAAGGTAGAAATTTCCTCCTGGTGTTTATGTGGATGTTACTTTGGCACGCACCACCCGCTGAAACACTGCGGCAGACCGAGTGTAACAGGTTTTATTTTTACTCTGTGCTATGAAGGCTGACGAGGTTTAATCTGACACAGACAATGACGTCACTTTTCTGGAAGATGCATCTAAAAGAAATATAAAAACTGTCATGTTAAAATGTGCACTAACAGCAGCGCCCCTCCACGCATCGAAAATGTGAACTGAAGCACAAACTCACAGATCCCAGTCTGAGCAAGGAGTCAGATCCACAGAGGGTCGACCTGCAACCCACCCAGACCCAAAGCCTCCATCACCAATGTCCAGACACAGCAGGACACCTGCAGAGCTCCTGTCTCCACCCATGCCCTGATGCTTCACAGCTGCACATTTTTGCATATTCTTAATTATAATCATTATTCCAAGTGAATCTGTTTGTTTATTCCAGTACAAAAACACCAATCAATCATTTATCCAACTAAACTGATCGTGTAGTTACAGAGCTTTGTTCTGCAGGAAAATATTGTGTTTGCAGGAACTGGTGCATTGGTTTGGCAACAATAACAGACAGCTATCAGGCGCCATTTATGATCCTGGTGATTGATTTTATTATAATGAATAGAAAAAGAATGATTGAAAATCACATTTAACAGACATAGTTTGATGAACCCAAACTGAGTTTGACGTTTGGTGGATTTGTCACCTGACAGGTTGTATTTGTGTTTGATTCTATATTTGATATTATTTAGTTCAGTCTGCAGGCCAAACAACTAAAACTGAACTACATGGATGTTTTTCTGTGTTGACTCTGCTGAGTCATCCTCACAGACTGGACTCAGTATAACATTACACTCACTTCTCTCTAAATCAAATGCATCAAATCAGCCGATGCAGCACGACGCGCAACAGAATGACACCAATGCAGCTTTATGTCATCACGTGTTGCTTGAAACATGAGAACGTGAGTTTGAACAAAGCAGAAATGAGCAGAAAAGGATTAGAAGAGACATGAGGAGCGTGCTGCTGTATTAAACCTGAAAAACTTCACTGATCTTAGAGAAATAAGGTGATTCTTGACAATTATTTTGATCTAGTTTTTCCTGAAGTAATAACAGCTGCATATCTTCACTGTGGGGTATTTTATATTGTTTTACTGTCAGGTAAAACTCCCCCAGTCTTCTGTGAATCCCCCAAATTCCCCAGATGATCGCAGAAGTTGCAACATTTAAGGCAGGACATTTGTAAGATTACAGTCGAGAAGTCGTTTCCCAGCTTGATTGCAATGAAATCTCCAATCAAATACATGCTGTGTCATGCGGTCAGCTGGGGGAAGTCCCGGCAAAAATACTGAAGCACTGATCTGAGATCTGCTGTTGAGTCCAGAGAAAAAAACAGAACACATGACCTGGATCTGTGATACAGGCAGAGTAAGAGCGCCGCGCCTGGCTGTATCTGGCACTTTACCAGCAGCCATGTGACTTACTGTAAGTCAGTTTGGTAAAGTTCGGGACTCTCAGAGAGCTCAGCACTGAGAGGACTGACTGCAGATGACTGACATCTAGTGAGAGAAAAACAGCTGAACATGGAAAACAAACTGCTCTGACTCATAAACCACAACAAGTGGTTATAAGCAGCGCTGCCACGCTTCTCACACCCGTCAAGGCTCTTTGTTATAAGATTTATTTTTCCCACGCGTGGGAAATTTCTTATTGTGTTATGATCAGTGACAACAGTGTGTGAATCCACAGCAGCTCACAGAAACCCAACAAAACCAGATCAAACAAGACAGAGAAGGCAACTTTTCCTGCTTATAACTATAATGTGATTTATGTGCGTGACTCACTTTACATATAGTTAAGCTCTCTATATGTCAGCAGCTCTACAGATAGACCCTCATTATGTTCTTGGACTCTGCGAGAGGCCTGACACAGAAGCTTTATTCAAAGGTCACACGAGGACAGGCAGACGTTCAGGATGTCGGGGCTGGTGGGAGGATTTACTTAAAAATAGAGCTGTGATAAAGAGCATTAGAAGACCAGCAGACCCCCAAAGTGCTGATCTGCAGAACTTTCACCAGAAAACCGAACACGTGACTTCCTGTAATTCAGCTGCTCAGCTGCACTCTGTCACTCTGGCTGCCTTATATCTGGGCAAAATATTGAAATAATAGATATTTAGTTTCCCACTGAAAATATTGTATTAACACTGTTGTATTACTCAAACTCACACTTCTATTTGAAATTCTTACCAAACTGCCCAGAAACACCAGACAAAGACAAACTGGGACACCTGTGGACCAGTTAGATTGAGCTCATCTGGTTTTTATGCCAGTTCACTGGAACTGATTCCAAAATCCACAGACTCCCGTTTTAAACTTTCTTCAAATTATTTCGTAACAAAAAATTTGCATTATAATAAACAGGATGCTGTTTTTAGTAGCAAATATTCTTATTCCAGCTTTTTATTATTACAAATAGATTCAACAATTTCTCTCCAACATTCCCGACCAGATCATTTTGGTGAGATCACAGGCTGAAGACCATCGAAACGCAGATCAGGTTGTTGCAGTTGGGAGCTGATGGACGTGAAGGGAAGCTACTGCAAACTGAAGCTTTTCTCTGAAAGAAACTCGCCACAGTAACAAACTGCTGAGTCTCTGCTGAGATCATTGTTCTGCACAACTGTGCAGCATAAAGCTGTGTGAGAATGCACTGGAGCTTATGTGAATATTTAATAAATGTTGTTTTGTGTTTACTGCAATTAAAGGTGAATAAATGCTTGACACACATACAGGAAACACCATAAACCTTAATTTATGATCAGAGAGACCAAAGGTTGCTTTATTGGTACTTTATATCCCAAATAAAGATTAATAAACAGCATCAGAGATGAATCTAAACGTGTTATGGAATTATTTTTTATGCTTTGTGTCCCACATTTATTTAAAATAAAACCTTAAATACATTCACAGGACATTTAAATGACTGCGCAGTGAGAACAATGGATTTGGCTGAAAGGTGATCCTGTTTCTTTTACTGAAGTAAAAACCGATGGTGCCACTAAATGGGTGTGACTGTAGTTTGATGCAATGAATCAAAGAACGAAAGAAACTGATGAATGCCTTCACATCTAATGGAAAGTCCCTGACTATCAATGCTGTTTGTTTTTGGAAAACTACCAGATCTCCTCCCACAAACAGCATAACACCAACTCCCTCTGTCGACAAACATCAGCCTCAGTTTGACGAACACGTGTCGCCATTTTGTCACCGCTCCGTGCTTCCACAAAACGTCACCTCAGGTCACAGCCGGACATCAGTCAGTGTTTGTTTCTACTGAACGTTAATAAACTTTTGTCATCTTTAAAGTTTAGCCAGCGTTGAAGACTTTATGAACAACACAGGTATATTTAATATATACCTGTAGACGGGTTTTGCTGCATTATTTTTCCCCAAAACTTTGGAGCTACTTATTCTCATTCGCTGAAGTGTAATAGTACTTAAACTCTGACAGCTGCCAGGGTTTTGGGCAGCATGACTCATTATTATATTTGGCTGCTTCCCATCAGGAGTCACGTACCGCCTGCGGGTTACGAAGACAGGCGGGCACAAAATTACAGACCGCCATCTTAGATTGACAATCAACACACATCCAGTCACAAAATGGCCGACAACCATGTAAAGAATGATAGATACCTAGACTGATTACCACAAAAGAAAAGAGTCGTGTTTATACTCAAACCTGTGTGTAAATATTTTAACGTACGTGTTTTTGTGTGTATGTCTTCGTATGTACGTTTGTTTGCGTCTCGAAGCTTTTGCCTAATCACTGTAGCGCCATATCACCACACTTCAGAGGCGGGAACTCCCCGCTCTTCATGCTTTCACTTTCCTTTTTGTGTAATGCTTTTCATTCAGCGCCAAAACTGACCAAACTAAAAACACGCCCAAAGTCTTGTAACTGAAAACATGACGTCTGTGATTCTCTGTCACAGTTTGTGTTTTGTTTTTTGCAGTGCTTTACATCAAACAGCCACATAATTAATATCACTAAAGTGAATAATACTGATAATCTGATTTCAGAGCTTTGTTCTGCAGGTAAATATTTCCTGCTGGTGTTTATGCAGATGTTTCTTCGCCACGTTCCACCCACCGAAACGCTGCTGCAGACCGAGTGGAACAGGTTTTTACTCTGTGCTATGAAGGCCTGATGTCTAATGACAAACACTGACATCATAAATTTTACTGAAACAAATATCTCAGAAAATCATGATGAAATATGAAAACACTCATGTTAAAATTTATGCACCTCCCCAATGGCAGCGTCCTCCACTGAACCCAGCACACTTCAAAGAAACGGACCTGATGGCGTTCACCCGACTCTCAAACTCACAGATCCCAGTCTGATCTGATGGATCAAGGTCAGATCATCTGAAGCCCACTGTGTAAACTCCAGGACCCAAAGGATCAAATGCCAACGTCCAAACACAGCATGACACCCTCCACAGGTCCTGTTTCCATCCTCGATGGTTCACAGCTGGACCGTGTTTGGATCTGTTAGGATGTGAGGATCCTAACATGGAGGATTTAAACTTCAAGTCACCAAGTGTGTGCTACACCATTTTCAGTCTTTAAAGTATTTCCTACCATGATATGGTTCATTTATTCTCCAACAACTTTTCATAGTTTTCACAGGGTCGTGGAAAGTTCTTGCTTAATGCCCAAAGTGTCAATGCAGACAGAGCAGAGTAATTTCCTTTGGGCTAAAAATGACTGAAAGCCATGTTTGATGATATTTAAGCATTTTTAGAATATCAGTCGCAGATAAAGACGAATCATTTTATTGTCATTGTGTCTTCATACAATAAGATTTTATTTTGCAGGTCTCAGCACAGAAAAGATGAGACACTAAGCTCGCCCTTTTACATGCACATAAACACGCACACCTGGACATACACACAAAAAAGAAAGACTATATAAAGCAGCGCTATCAAACTCCACCATGTGTGCGGGTCTGCAGAATAAACATGAGCAAGAAGTGGATTTCACAGCTCTGGGGAAGAAGCTGTCTCTCAGTCTGGTGGTGTATAAAGAGTCCATTTCCAGGGTGGGTGGGGTCTGCAGCGATACATGTGGCCTATTTTTGGATCCGTCCAGCGAGTCCAGCTGTTAAAGTTGACTTTGAACAATCCCCAGTGCTGTTCTCACCACCTGGGCCAAATTCTTTCTGTCTCGTGGTGCAGCTGCTGTACACTTTCATACTAAGACAGAGGATGCTTTCTGTTGTTGCTCTGTAGAAGTTCAAAAGCAGCTCAGAAAGTCTGGCCTGTTTTAGCTTCTTGAGGAAGAAGAGCCTCTGTTGGGTTTACTTAGCAGTTTGGTTTGATTCGGCAGCCTTTAACCAGGAAACAATGGAGTCAAAAATTAAATCAGCTGTGCAACAGAAAAACAACATTTTTGGATCTTTTGTATATTTTACATTTTTAATATCCAAAAAAACTCTGGTTGCTTATCTCTGAACCTTCACGGCCCGTGTAGGATAAAGAAAATACTGACTTCACAGACTGGTTTCAGCATACATTACACTCACTTCTCTCGCAACTGAAACTAATAAAGCAGTCGATGCAGCACAAAATGACACCAGTGCAGCTTCATCATCACGTGTTGTTTGAAACATGAGATCATGAGTTTGAACAGAGTAGAAATAAATGGAAAAGGACTGGATAGAATAATCAGGAGGAGCATGGCGCCATATAAACATCACTGATCTTAGAGAATAAGGTGATTCTTGACAGTTATGTTGATCTGTGTTTTTTCCTGCAGTAATAACAGCTGCATATCTTCACTGTGGGGTATTTTTATTGTTTTATTGTCAGGTAAACCCCCCCGGTCTTCTGTGAATCCCCTAATTTCCCCTGGGTATCGCGCCATTGCAACATTTACTGCAGGAAGTTCGTAAGGTTACAGTTGAGAATTCGTTTCAAAGCTTAATGTTAATGAAACAATATCCAGTCAAACACGGTCAGCTGAGGGAAATCTGGGAAAAAATACTAAAGCACTGATCACCAGAGAGGAAAAAAATACCAAACAGAAACTGATCGTCCGTCAGCAAAACAAAACCCATGACCTGGATCTGTGACAAAGCCTTTAAGGCAGAGTAAGAGCGCCGCGCCTGGCTGTGTCCGGACCTTTACCAGCAGACATGTGATTTTCAGTAAAAGCTGTGAGCCTGGCAGTTTGGTAAAGTTCGGGACTTTCAGAAGGCTCGACGCTGAGAGAACTCACTGTGCACGACTGTCATCTAGTGAGAGAAAAACAGAGCTGAAAATGGAGAATAAACAGCGATGACTCATAAACCACAAGAGGTGGTTATAGGCAGTGCTGCCATGCTTCACATGCCTTTGAAGGGTTTGTGTTGGTATGTTATGTGAGGATCAACAGGAAACCAAAATCATGTGAGTGACAGGAGTGTTTGAAGCCACAGCGGCTCACAGAAACCCAACAAAGCAGCTCAGATAGGAGGCAGCAAGTTACAGAGAGCAGCTCCTCCAGTTAATGAAAACACTGCTGTAATTTATTTTCAGTGCATGAGTCACTTTATATGTTCAAACTCTATATTTCAGCAGGTCTACAGATAAAAACTCCATGATTTTGTTTGACTCTTGAAGCCTCGACACAGAAGCTTTATTCAGAGGTCACATGGGGACAGCCAGACTCTCAGTGTGTCTGGAGTTCAGCAGCCTGGTGGGAGGATGATGTCATTTACTTAAAATAGAGTCGGGATGAAGAGCATTCAAAGACCAACAGCACCCCGAGTGCCGATCTCCAGTATTTCACCAGAAAACCGACCACGTGATTTCCTGTAATTCTGGCACAGCTGCTGGGTTGTTGTTGGCAAAAGATCTGAATGATAGACTTCGACTGTCCCAAGTGGGAGGAAATAAACCTGAATTAAATGCTGTGAATGTTGTACTGACACTAATACTCCGGTACTGGACCTGGTGTTGCTCAGACTGCAAAGCAGTTTGGTTTGATGTCAGGACACAGTAACAGTGTGTGAAATGTTATCTCATTAAAACTGTTGTCGTTACTGGTTACTGGAGGAGCAATAGCACCTCATTTGTTGATCCGAGACATTTTTCAAAACAAGACAACCACCTGATTTCCTGTAATTCAGCTGATCGGGAGAACCATCAGCTGCACTCTGACTGGGTTTGGTGTTGACAAAATGTTTGTACGTAGATCTCGAGTGCCCCCCTGTGGGATCAAATAATAGTGAATAAAAGGACACTAACACTCAGGTGTTGTTCAAACCAACGGCTTTTAAATTAAAACCAAACTACTTGAACAACTTCAGGAGCTTAAAAATGAAGCTGACATAAAGTGTGCAAAACTATTGTTTCTATATAGTGCAGCAGATCATGTAACATTACAGGGAACTCATTCACAGGTGGATACAAGTACCAGAGTGAATCCACCATCTGACCGGGGCCTTTCTGTGGAGTCAGCATGTTCTCGCCTGTTTGTGTGGGATCTCTGTGGGTACTTCGGCTTCTTCCCACAGTCCAAAGACATTCAGTTAGCTAGGCGCTAACTGATGATTCTAAATTGCCCATAGGTTTGAATGGTTCTGTGTCTCTCTGTGTTAGACCTGCAACAGACTGGTAACTTGTCCAGGGTGTACCTCACTTCTTGCCCTTTAGCTGATGTAAGATACCAACAAAGTCAGAATAAGTTTTTAAGTAATATATTTGACCTCCTTATAGTCAAAAGCATGGATATCCAGAATGAAACCTCTACATTTTTATCTAGTGGTTGAAAGTCTGTAGTAAAGCATCTGTTTCCTAAGATGGAAATTAATCTGAAAATGTAAAAATTAAAACAGCTGCTAGGATTTTTCAAATTACTGGAACAAACAAAATTGTGGACATGTATCTGCTTTCAATTATCTATGGGGCACTTAATTTAGTGCAACATGTTACTGGCCCCTCACATAACATCACATGATGTATTCTAACTTTGTTCATCTCAGTTCCAGTAAAACTGAGGTTCTTGTGTTTGGCCCTGACAGTTTCTTCTACGGAGGTCAGTCAGTACATCGGTCCTCTCACCAGTAACATCAAATTACCTGCTAAGCACCTTGGTACCATCTGTGGTCTTGGATCTCACATCTCAAAGCTCATCCAGCCTTGTTTCCTTCACCTCAAAAATAAATCAAACCTTTACTGTCAGTTAATCACCTGAAACTTTTAATTCACCCTTTAATTTTCTCCTGCCTTGATTATTGTTACTCACTTTTCAATTCAATTCAATTCAAATTCTTTATTGTCCCAAAATAGAAATTAGTTTCACATCTCTCAGTCCTACATAGTTTATCGTCTCAAAGAATCACAGCATCGAGGCCCCTAAAAAAACTAGCCGACACACCTATTCTTGCATCACTTCATCTTCCAGTGAAATTCAGCGTCCACTTTAAAATCCTGCTAATTTGCAAAGCTCTACATGGACAAGCCCTCTTTATATTGCAGTGGACTCATCACTGCAGCTGGCCTCTCTGATTCCCCAACCAGGGTCTACTAACTGTCCTGCTGATTTTAAAACCAGAAGCAATTGTGGTTTTAAAGCTGTGGTGCCCAAACTACGGAACAACTTTCCTCAACCTACCTGGTCGGCTGATTCTGTGGTTAGTGTTAAATGACTGCTGAAAATACATTTTTACAGGTAAGCCTTCCCATAATCTTTTCACCTTTATTTTGGGCCATAGATTACAACAATTTGCATGTATGGAAGTTAAGAGGATGAATAACAGCCTGTTTATAATCTTGAGGGACGGATGATAATCAGTGAACTGTTGTTACTGTAAACACACACGGCCCAACATTACAGAAAACGTTGAGTAAAAAACATGGATGAAACATCAGGAATATTTATGTTATCAACCGCAGTAAGGATGATATCAATATTAGCTGAGACATGGGACGGGATGAGAAACAGAAGGATTTATGTAGCTTTGATATTATTAATTTTTCCAATAAAAACAAAAAGTTTTCAGTCTTCATTATGCTGAATGGCTGTGGCATTTTTGGATTCTCTCTACTATTACAATCGCCTGAGAGGAATAAGCAGCCCTTGAATCTTTCAAATGTGATGTTAAAAGAAAATAGAAGTTCCTCTAAATGAATGAGGTGGAGCTGTGTTGTTTTCCATAAATGCTCCACTATCAGCTTTGCTGTGGTTCAAGCTGCGAATCTTTGTGTTTATCCACGAAGCGTAATTGTTAAAAGCAGCATTTCTCATTTTAAAAAGAGCTTTTCTGTGTAAAACAGACAAACCCTAATATTAACAGAATCTACAATAATGTAAAATATTTACATGAGAAAAGGGAGAAGCAAATTTATCAGCAGTAAGGTGATTAAAAATCACATGTGGAACACAGAAAATCCAAATTAAGAGACAATAAAAAAAAGCATGATGAGAATAAAATGTCCACAGAATAAAGAGAAAAATAACCCAGAGTAATAAGAGGATCTGAAACATGTCCTTTGTTATGTATAGGGCCAGCACATGTTGGGTCAGCTTTAAAGATTACATCAGTGTGAGGACCTTTCCAACATATTTATCTAACGTTCATCTATGTGAATGTTAAAATCTCCAACAATAAGCAGTCTTGACGGGATCAATGTGGAAGACAAAGAGTCACAAAAATCCTTCAATAAGGAGGTACATGGACCAGGTGGATGGTAAATAACAACCGTAAAACAGATTATTTCTTCCATCTTTAAAGATCTTAGACTCAAATGAAAAGGTTTTGGAGCTCACAGCACATAAAGCTGCAGCCAGGCACCACATCCTGAAGAATATGAGCTGAAGAATAGAAGAGAGTTTCACAAGGGAAGTGTGTGTTAGCCAGAAACAGGAAATCCATCTCCTTGGACACACTATAATCATTCAGAATGAAATTGAGGAGGCCCCGAGGCAGACCCAGGACACGCTGGAGAGATTATATCTCTCGGCTGGCCTGGGAACGCCTTGGTATTCCCCCGGATAAGCTGGAGGAGGTGGTTGGGGAGAGGGAGGTCTGGGCCTCTTTGCTTAGGCTGCTGCCCCCGCGACCCGGCCTCGGATGAAGCGGATGAAGATGGATGGATGGATGGAAGATGAAATTCTTATTTGAGTTCCTGAGAGGAGATGAGCTGGGATCTTCACTGATGACAGCTGGGCAAAGAACACGAATCACCGTGCACATAAAACTCATCGGTGGGGAGACCACAAGACCTGCAGAAGTTTTCCTTCTGTGCTGATCAAAGTTTGACTGAGGTAAGTGCACTTGGGACAGAACGCCTTTCGTTGCAGGTCGATTTTATAACTGTATGATCAAATGTCTTGAACACTGAGGTGAAGAGAGGCGCAAAGCTAACAACTGATCACTGCCTGGTGGTGACTTGGATCAGGTGGTGGGGGAGGATGGAGAGGCCTGGTGTACCCAAACATATAGTGAGGGTGTTTGGGGAGAATCTGACAGCATTTCAAAGGAGGCTGAAGATATTGAGTCCAAGTGGACTGTGTTCCACACCCCACTGCCAAAGCAGCTACAGAGAGCTGAGGCGGGTGATGGGCGCCTGTCTGGTCAGTAATTCCAAAAACCAGATGGTGAACATCAGAGGTGAAGGGAGCTATTAAGGTGAATTATATTTATCTTATCAGGCTCGGTTGTGTTCTACTGTGAATAAAATATGTATTTATGAGGCATTTTATTTAAATTTTACACAGTGAACCAGCTTTTGAAACTTGTTGTATACTTCCACCCTCACACATGGTCACAAGTTCTGAATAGTGACTATAGGTCACTGAGAGGCCACCTGATACAAGTGGCAGAAATGAACCCCCTGAGAAGGATGGCTGGGCGACAGAGTGAGGAGCTTGGTCATTCATGGAGGCCTCAGAATATCTTATTCACAGTATAAACTACATACAGCACTTTGTAAAGCACACAAACGCTGATGATTCTCCCATTTACACAGAAATACTGTACATGAAAACAGGACACGACCCAAACACAGCCTGAGGCACAGCTGCTCCTATTTGAATAGAAGTATGTTGAACAATACCCACGTATAGTACCAATACAACATATTAATTGCATTTCATTCTTCTCCTTCTTTTTTTTTGAATCCCGCCAGGGGGCACTCATGTTCAAATCTTTTGGCAAGAACAGTCCCACCAGTGTACTGTTGACACGTCACCAGGCCAAATAATTTACATGAAATCAAAGGGTAATCTGGCTTTATGGTGAAAAGTAAAACAAACACACACACACACACACACACACACACACACACACACACACACACACACACACACACACACACACACACAATGAGGTTCCAGTGTCTTGACTTAAAAACAGGCGCCAAACCAAACTGTTCTCGTTTTGTTTATCTGTGCTGTGTTTTTATTTGTTAAAAATAAAACTATATAGGATAAAATTAAATGTTTCACACATTTATTTTAAATTCAGAGTTACACAAAAATTATTTACAAATGTAGCATACTTGTAGCATGCACCTATAACACCTTATAAAACCACCGTATCAGTTTTACTTCATGATATTAAACTAATTTATCCATAAAGGTTCAGATATGCATTATATCACATCATCACATCGCATAGTGATGGACTGACATGACGTATTGTAGAGCAGGACCTTAGCATTGCTGAGGTGCCACAAAAACTGGCAAATTTTTCCCAACAAACAAACTCAAATCAGTGAATACAACTGCTCAAATGTATATAGACATTTATATAGACACAAAAGGAGAAAGTGTGACTGTAGAACAGTGAATAATAGAGCCTGAGGTCCAAGAAGGAAGCCAGGCAAGCCTCAGGTTTCCAAAATGTTTAGATGGGAGAAAACAACACTCAGGCTAAAATAATGGGAGTGCTCAATATCATTTCTCCTGAGACACTCATTAAAGCTCTGGTGAAAAAAGTTTAAAAAAGACTAACAGACTACAAGAAAAAGAAAACTGGGTGATTACAAGGGCCATATGATCTCTCAGGCTGAGACGAGGAACTCACTGCAATGAAAAAATACATTAAAATTCTCCAGCATCAATGGGACAGTGCCAGAAATTACACCATAAGTGACAACATAATTTTAATGAGAGACAAGAACATTTAGTATACGATAAGATGAGATGATAAGGTGTCATAGAACATGTCTAAATCAGCAGATGAATCTAGGCTGCTGCTGCAGTGATACGGATGGTGCACCGGTCCCTCAAGGTAAAAAGCCACAAGGGACCAGTATGTCCATGAGCTTTAGTAACCAAAAAACCAGGATCGCGATACAAGCGGCAGAAATAAGCTTCCTGGGAAGGGTGGCCTCTTTCTTAGAGAAGGGGTGAGGAGTTCAGTCATTTGAGAGGCGCAACACTAGTCCTCCACATCGAAAGGAGCCAGTCGAGGTTGAAAGTTTTAAACAGACTGCTCCCAACTGTCCAGCATAAGTTACCACAGTGATTTAACCAGGTAAAGCTGGGCAGACACTGTGCCATTTTTTTCAGTCGCGTTATTCAGCTTCTGCTCAAACTGTACGATTGACTCACAGGGGTTAGAAGTTCGTAGGTCACGATGCAGAGGCTCACACTATACGGCCCGATGCTCTGATGCGACCTGAGCGCTCGCACTGTGCGTCCATAGCATGAAGGTTATAACACAAAATCTGTCTTTTCCTCTCTGTCTTTCACTCACACAGACACACACACACACCACCATCACCTTTGCTAAATTGCTAATGAAAAACATTGACCAGGCAGCTGCAACTGAGCAGCATCCAACTCTTTTCACGGTTGTTGTGGTCGTGATAACTTTGTGAGGCCACATCGAAAAGGCTCGGATGAGCTTGCCAAAGTACTACAACCTGGGCATCCATCGCTTGTGTCCAGATCACACGCTGCACTGCTGTGCTGCTCCGTCTTTTTCACTTCAATTTCTGTGTTTGCACATGCAAGAGAGGTTGCGTTGACACCCTCATGAGGGGCGACAGGATTTCAAACAGGTTTGATTTTCTTGCGATCCCGATTGCTGATCGGGAGCTGGTTGTGAGGTGTTAATCGCTTCTTGTTACCCCATGTATACAACACGATGCACGACACACGATTAAGGTGAAACTCGGGTCGATCCCCAAAACGGTCGCACGACTGAAAAATCTTCTCACAATGGGCCAAAAATCGCACAGTGAATGCCCAGCTTTTGTGACACTGTAAACTCTGACTTTAAGCTAGTTTACGTCTCTGGCAAACTGACAACATGGCTCAGTTCTCACACTAAACAAAGTCGCACTTGCTAAATCAGGAAAATAAAAACATGTGGGTAGCAGCATGAAGCATTCCCTGAGCAACCTGGGATTTATAACAAGAACTTTCTGATTATTAGAATTTACTGAACGTTACAGCAGCTTACAGCATCAGAACACTTTTTAAGTTACATACTTGTTAAAATTATTAAGTGATTGTGATATAGCTTACTTCCTCTTGGGCTAATAATGGGGCAAATAAGTGAAAATGAAACACTACATGTACGAAGGCTAATCTACACCATGGAGCCCCAACGCTGAAAAAACTAGAATTTTTCAGGGTTCTTTTTTTGTTACTGCTGGCTGCACTGAAACATGACAATCCATTCGTTATCCACTTTATGGATGAGGCCTGTTTGGAGGAGTGCCCGTTTGAGTCAGGTGCACTGGTGCTTCACTGGGCCAACGAGCTGGAGTCGGAAAGACTCATCAGGTCAGGTGTACACACCAATAAGTTACTAAACGCATATCACACCACAAACATAACTAAGCTTATTCTGGAATCGTAACATTCGCATGTCTGTAGGGGGAATAAAATGAAAAAAAACCAACCAAACAACAACAACAAAAAACTGTAACCTTCTACATAATCTGACCTGCACCTCCTGAGAAATGTTACTACACATTGTGTCAGCACATAACACAATGACTTGAATTCCATGGAAAGCTGGCATGTAGTGATAAGAGGAGTTTCCAGTTACAACACGAGTTAGGACGTAGAGTTCCCGCAAAAGCCTAAATCAAGTCTATAAACTGCGAGCAACAAACGAACCAACCCAGTGATGCCACATTGTGTACTGGCACAAGATGGCGCTAAACATGCTTAAAATCTTTAAATTAAAACACTTTGTAATTCCAGCTGTTTTTTTAGTGAAGCGTTGTTTGTGAATGAGGTGATTCTTCATAGCGAACAACAAGAGCCGAGTCCCTCCGAGCAAACCCGAATCTTCAGCCCTGCTGAGAATCCATGCAGGCAGGGCCGGGGCTACGGCTCCTCACACCCTCCAGCAGATGGAGAAACCTTTTGAAAACAAGCGCGCTGATCCAAACAGGTGTACACACAGGTGTACACACAGGTGTTCACAGACACAAACCACACCTCTCTTGGCTGCTACCTCAAAGCACATTGTGCGCTGTCGGTCCTGCGTGCTGCACAACAACATTCAATATTTAGTATTTACTGTTATTTACACTCAGATGGATTAATGTGATGGTGCTGTGTTTATTATGTTTCTCTCTCTTTTTGCTTGTTTTCTCTTTTTTCCTCTCAACAGGTGATCCGGGAGGTTTTTTCTTTTCAAGTGTCCTTTCTCACTGTCCCTCTTCCCCCGTTTTTCTTTTCCTTCATCTTTCTTTCGCCCTTTCCTACCCCCAGCCATGTCTGTCAAATATTCAAGCTAACATTGATCACAGCATAGAGATCAGATTGTTTATGATAGATAACTAGCTAGCAGCTTTGTTGCTACCAACACAGATTCCTGGAACTCAATAAGTTATTTATTGTGAAGCAGCGGGCCGGAGTTTGCTTCAGTTCACGTCGCTGCTTCATTCAGACTGAATATGTCGGCTGGTTCAACATGACGGGCAGAGCTTTGAAACTTTGGCACAAGACTGTTTTTAAGATGACTGAAACACCTTTTCACGTATTGTACCATTTGCACTGTGCGTTAGTAAAAAAGTGTTGCTTTAGTGTATTTTGGACCCATCAAGGAAGCGTTCGCAAATGTGGGAATATTTTGAGTTGGCGACACCGAATAAGATGAAATACATTTACTCTCAGTGTTTAGTCAAATATACTCGTGCACACTAAAGACATCCTAAACAACTCTGATGACCCATTTTAACATTTTTATTGTAGAAAAAATAAAAAACAAACATCAGTACTTGTAGGCTCTGCTCTCTCCTTTGTAAAACTGAGATATAAAAAAATCATTCACTGCCTTCAGACTTTTCAGTTTTCATACAATAATACGCGAGCTGTGTCAGACATATCAATTTCCCTTTGGGATCTATACATTTATTCTTATTCACAGTGTTATATTATCAAGGGGTTCCTTTCTTACTGACTGTAAATAAATAAAAGATGAAGATAATGTAGGGAAATAAGACAGAAATCTGGAGTGAAAGCAAAAATAATGACACGAGTACAGACTTTCCATATAAACACATCACAGCACATCAGTCACACCCACTGCTTCATTAACATCTTCCCTGTCCAATATGTAATGTATAATCAATGACAAATCCATTTCTCAATGCTTTTATAAAATTATTATTTTCTAGATGAAATTATTCAGGCAGGTGGTTTTTTTATATGGAATACAAATAACAAATATATAAAATTATAAAATTAAGTCAGATTGGGAGGACATTTGAGTGATTCTTGCAACATTAGTTACAATTCTAGAAAATGTTTGAAAGGTGAATCACATATGTGAGGCTTTATGTGGCAGTGCAACAACCACTGTTGCCACTAGATGTCGCCCACCTTCATTTTCATGCACTTTCATTTTTACTGCTGCACCTAATGAGGAATGAGTTATTTACTCATTAATCACACAGCTAATGCACTAAATCAAAGCTCTGAAGACAACTGTCTGCAACTTTGTGATTGTGACAGGACAGCAGAGCATGTGGTCTCCTGCTTTCTGATATATATATATATATATATATATATATATATATATATATATATATATATATATATATACACACATATTACATCTATGTATATATATATATATATATATATATATATATATATATATATATATATATATATATATATATATATATACATTACATCTATGTATATATATATATATATATATATATACATATTACATCTATGTATATATATATATATATATATATATATATATATATACATATTACATCTATGTATATATATATATATATATATATATATATACATATTACATCTATGTATATATATATATATATATATATATATATATATACATATTACATCTATGTATATATATATATATATATATATATATATATACATACATACATACACATAGATGTAATATATATATATATATATATATATATACATTACATCTATGTGTATATATATATATATATATATATATATATATACACATATTACATCTATGTATAATTAGGGGACCACGTCAACTGTTCAGTGTATAAAATAGATTTAGAGCAGGAAAACTGAACTTTTGAAGTATTGAGGATAGAAACTGGATAGATGTCATGGAATTAAACTGATACCATGGTTTTATAAGGTGTTATAGGTGCATGAATGCTACAAGCGCTGTGTTGTTGTAGCTCATTGGTAGGTGGATGCCAGGTAACATGATGGAGCCATAATATGTGATATAGATCCTCTAGACTTCAGGAACAAGATATACCTGTGTGCCAAATTTGGATGCTAAAGTTTAGGAGAAGTTTCTAGATTTTTTTGTAATATATTTCAGATCTGTCACTCTAATTCTTTTTCTAGATTTACCCTGTATCCAATGAGTGTGCTGTTAATGGTTCAGAAGGATGACTGAACTACAGGAAATCATATGATTACATAGTTTTATGGTAAAAATGCCTGAGCTTTGAAATTGGGGTACAGTTTGTCTTCTACTGCTCTTCATTGTAACTATATTTTACCCATTTACACATAAGTCTACAGCACAGAGAGTATAAAAGATGGACTAAAATATTTTAGCATTTTGCAATGTTGTGTTTTTGGAACCAGAAGTTAGCGCAAACAGATGAAAGGTTAAAGAGCGAATTTAATGATTCATTTAGTTACAACTCCAGCTTTGACACACATCATTACAAACTATCATGATAAATATAACTACATCATTATCATCATTATAAATTACAGGGGTGCAACGCACAGCCACACATATCAGCTAATCAGTGCCAAGTAATACACTAATAAAATAATGTAATTTCACTCATTAAAACTGATGCACAAACCTCTTCGGGTAACATTAGTCGGATAATCCATGAATCCAACTTTTGAGAGGTTACAAAACTGCTAAGCATAAATGATTTGTTAGATATAAGGCTATACTGTTAAGCAGGGCAATAACTGCAGGACAGACAGAGGCTTACACCGCACAGTAATTAGATTATTAAGCCTGGATGTGAAATATGGTCAATGTGAGATGATAATAAACTGGAACTGGTAAAGATGAGGTGGCTGACCTTGAGACTGGGAAGCCAGGCGGAATAACAGTGGTTTGTGCAGTTGGTGGAACAGCAGCCGTCCAGGGACCAGGTCCAGGCAGACTAATTACGCATAATAATTAAGACTGACTAATTGGAGGGACAAGTACTGATGTTGAGAAAACACGTAGGTCCTTAGCTTGTGTGGTGGCCACGGGCGAAAACTCCATGATAAACTCGTTGTTATTCCTGAAGTCCAGCTTCAGACGGGTATCGTCCTGTAACACTGAGTAATGTCCACACACAGCATCGCTTGAGGTTAGCAAGCTGCTAGCAGACAGGCTAAAAACAAAGCAAACCAGGGTAGCCTACGTAGCAGACAACGTCAGGAAACCAGCCTAAAGGGGCGTGCTGGGCAGCAGCCGTTACGCCGAAAGAGCTGAAGAAGATGTTATAGTCTCACCGCGACCCAAGATTTAGTAAATCCAGAAAAAACGTTAAAAGCCGGACAAACTAGGTATCCCCAACAGAATTTGTTTCCCCTGCGTCGGGAGCACACGCTGGACTGTCCAAATCACGGACAAACAGTATCCCACATTGTTGGTTTTTAGTTTACAAACACTTCTTATAATGACTAACTACTCCTGACATTTTTGAGATGTTAGCTCTTTATACAACGAAGTTATAGTGGGATACAAATAATACCAGGCTGATCCTGCCACAATTTGTTCCCCCTGTGTAAATCACGGACAAACAGTATCCCACATTGCTGATTTTTAGTTCACAAACACTTCTTATTATGAAGCATTACTCCTGAAACTTTGGAGGATTTAGCTCTTTATATAGTAAAGTTACAGGAGAATAAAAATAGTTATCAGCCAAAAAGGTAATGGTTTATTAAAACAATCCCATCTGATACCCCATGAGCAATAAATATATAATTTTCTGTTGTAACCCTCAAACTGAATGGTAATGTAACGATACTAATTTTTCACTTTTTCACAAAATGAAAACATCAGTACTTCCTGCGTGCTCCCAGCACAGGGGAAACAAATTCTGTCGGGGATACTTTGGCACGAAACCGGTAAGATGGACAAAGCGGTCCGGAAGTTACGTCAATAAAAAAAAGCTATCTTGGCTCAACAACAACAAGAATATTCCATTCAATTTTATTTATACAGCCCCAAATCATAACAACAGTAACTTCAATTCGCATTACACACCTCACTGCAGTTTGTATTGAGCAGAAGGGTGGAACAGTATGAGGTTTTTCAGGGAAAACCACACGCTGGTAAGTGTAGAAAAGCTTACTGAACCATCAGACCACATCATCCACATAACAGAGAAGTGACAAGTTTAAGAAAGCCCTGCAGAGCCCTACACAGGAAGTGGTGGCACTTTTGATTTCTTTCTTTTTCCTGCCATGGGCATGCTTACTGTTTAAAATAAACAGTGAAAAGAAAAGAAAAGAAATGAATCATAATAATAATTTCCACTGTTATGCATTTAATATGTACATTTTAGGAGTTGCAAGTTCATTGGTGCTTCACTGAGCACAGCAGTGGCGCACAAATTAGAGGGGAGACACTTGCTTGTTGAAGTTAAGGGAATCTATGAGCGATTTACAAGCTCAATAGAACTGGATCTACAGAACATTATTTTTTCCTTTTTTCAGCTTTAATTGTTTAGAAATGTCTGTGTGAACAAATATGTATGAAAACCCAGCCACTTTTACAGTCAGCCAGACATTAACTTAGGCTACACCAATCTTAAGATGTATATTTACAGTATTTTATATCTTAAGTCTGCAATTATTTAAGTTTGTTTAGAACAACAAAGTTCTCATAAGCAGAAATGTTTTCTTTTTCTTCTCCTAATGTTCATTCAAAATTCCATCACAGTCTGCCTTTCTGCAGACTTTCAGCCATTTGGGAAGGAAAATCATTTGTCCTCATTTAGTTTAAAAATGTTTTCTCTCAGTTTAACTGAAGCTGATTTGAAGCATCAGCAAAGTTTATAAAATCAGGTGGTTAACTTTAAAAAAACAATGCCTGAGATGCACTGGAGCAGTAAATAAAGAAAAAAAAAATGAGCATAATACTAAAGAATAAGATAATACCTTTTTAATTTATCTCATTTTATTCTGAGCTGTAATTTGACCAATAATAAAGATTTTAATTAGTTTTGAGAAAATATGCTGATTCTAGAACATAATATTATTTTGCTATTATTAGTCTGTCAAAGCCAAATTGTTTGGAATAAAAAAAAAATAGAAAACTAGTATAAAAACTACTTTTATTTCATTTTCCATAATGCCTGAGCTTATTTAAAATAAATAAATACAGTTTGCACTTTTGGAGTGACAGTATGCAGGAAACCAGGAGCATAAAATATGTTTATTTTAAAGTTTCACATAGTCGCCATCAGATGGAGACATAATACAATTTAAATACCAAGTGTGACTTGTGCTCAGTAGATGGCGCCATATGTTTTTCTAAACAGGTTAGTCGGTCATGCCCACATCAAGTTTCAGGTTCAGGCTTTTTCAGTAATCAGAATATCGTAAATGTGAGAACACGTGCACACAGATGAGCTCTAAATGGAGAGACTGTGAATGTAAACATCAAAACAAAGCTTCACATGGCTCATTCACAAGAGGGCGCCGCATCATGCAGCTCCACATGATTCACTAAAAGCTTTGAAAAATAAAGCAGACAGACTCATGTTTTTATAAGGATAATAAAATGTTTAATTTAAGGGTCCATAAACAAATGCAGATACTTGTCTAATTTCTCTCTCATTATCTACATCTTAGCCTTTTGTTGGTAGCTCGTGCGACTTCTCCATTCAGAGCTTTTCTTGCTGCTGTGTATATACAGACTATGAAGATGCATCAGGCCTCTGCAGCCACAATGGAAGCCCTGAACGAAAAGTTAAGCCTCAATATATGTGGGGATGATCCGTCCGATTTTGTAGGCAGCTAAGCCCCTTCGAGTGTTTAGTAAAGAACTTATATGTCTAAAAATGAGAAGTAGGCCATAAATGAAACTAAGCTGCAATGAAGGAGAAACTCTGGTTTGTGTTTGTGGGGTAATAATTGCAAAATCATCATTAGGCTGTAACACAATGAGTGATGTAGTAGGGTTTCAATGGCAACACTATTGTCTTTGGAACAACAGGTCAAGGTTCAAATTTTGCATCCAGCAGGGGTCATGAGGCTTGCCCCCCCCCATGCTACCCAAGCATACCTCAGAATATGAGCAACATACATAACTGAATGCCAGATTAAAAGCAAGGTAAAAAGGGTTCAGTAAGTGTAGTTATTTGATATTCTACAGACTGCAGCTGTGAACTACAAGATCTGCTTGTAAGGCCTGCAAATAGACTCATATCCAGATGGAACTACAGCGGGGAGAAGACAGTTGTTAATAAATATAAATGTACTGACATAAAAACATTCATAACTTAGTTTTAAAACACAATTCAGAAAAGTTTAGGATTTAGATAACTGAGCTCTCAAAGATGTAGATCAGATCTGTTATACGAGCTCCTGTTTTACAGGTTGGACACAGACAGACTCGACCACACAGCAATTTATACACTGAATGCTTAAGTTCAAAAACAGATAAAAGATCAAATTAATATCTGTGTAAAATTCTAAATAAAGATCTTGTTTGTTAAACTTGGAAACATGATTAGACTTGCAGATATTTCCCCTCCTCTTAATGACTTCAATGCACAAAATAAAAATATATCCACCCCAGAGGAGAGCTTGTTGAAGGCTACCGTAGCGTTCCTTTTCCACTCTGTAAAGCAGTGGTTAATCAAACATGTCATAACTGTAAGTCTCGGTTTTAATAATTTTCTGTGTTTTAGACATTGTGTGTTGTGTGCCAGTTTTTCAGTGCTTTTTAATGTTTGACATGTAACGTTATAGTGCTAATGTTTTTGTTTCACCATTCCTGTGCTTAGTTTCTTAAACATGTTTAGATGAATCTGTATCTCATTTACAGACAATATCTTTCTTTATTGTCTGTAAATGCCATCAATCTGCAGATGAACATTAGCTTGGATGATTAAAGCTGATATATTTATGAACTTAAGGGCTTGTGCAGATTAATGTGCACTGTCGCTTTAAATAAAGTAAACAAAAACACAACTCAAGCGTCTCAAGTCTGAAAGCTCTCCCTAAAACTGAATCTCCATCATTTTGATTTACGACTGTGGTCAGAAGTTTACATTCACCCATTGTGGGCATAAAGTCAGTAATTTAGCCTTTTAATAACTTATTTGAACTGGGTTTTTTTCCACGGTGAAATGATTGTACAGCATACATTAGAATCAGAGGATCAGAGGATGTTGTCCTCATTTTGGACAACATCCGCCTCTCTGACACCACCTTAAGGGAGTCCAGCTTCATTCCCACAACATTACTAGCCTTGAGTCTGCTGATATCTGCGACCCTCAGCCTGCTACCCCAGCATGCAACAGTATAGATGATGACACTCAGCCTTACTCTGTTCTTTCCTGCAGGACTGAATAAACAAGCCAGTTAAACTTTCTACCAAACCGCCGTTGGAGAGTTTCAAAGGTTTAACAATTGCACTGTTTTGCATATTCCTGTGAGAGGTAAACAGACGAGGAGAGGAGGCACAAAGGGATGATAAGCCTGCCTTCACACCTGAGGACAACCGTTTTTCTGGCTGTTAAACACACTGAAACAGTTCTGTCTCTATGTTGTCTTTCACTTTCTTCTTTCTCTGTACTTTGTATATTGTAACTTTCTGCTGCAGCCTTAAAGAGTGTCCAGCAGCAGTTCACAGCTCCACCCTTCAAACAAAACTAGCAGCCTCAGAGGCATATGCTCCAAAAGAGATTACTCGTGTAGGATTAAGCATGATAATCTCATCTCTTGTTCATGATTATCTTTGTTGATTTTGCTTTGGTGTAGCTGGTTTATGAGCTGAACAGTGAGCAGAGTGCAGTGAAAACTGTTCTAAACACATTGATCAGAGCACTTTCATTTCATAGACTCCCGTCTTTATCTCCACCCAGGAAACCTTCCTCAAGAGAGAGACCATCTCTATTCATTTGGAAATGTCTCACCTCTCTAGTCACGACTACCCTTTTGTTTTTTTGTGAAGTGTCCTACTCAGTTTCACACAACTCCCATTGCATGAATGCCTAATTAAGCTACTGTTGTCTTCCTAGTCATTACTTCTTGCAGGAGTCCAGCCTGTGAGTCTTTCAGTTTCAGGATCTCTGCTCTTTAAACTGCTGAAAGTATCAATGAGTAAATCTCAACGTGAATGTGATACAATAAGAAGCTTAGAGGACTTTCTGTATCTGTGACAGCAAAAGTGAAAGGGATGTTAGAGAAAGTGTAAAAGCTGCTCTAAATGAAAATGTAAATGACACTCAACAAGTGTGTGTGTGTGTGTGTGTGTGTGTGTGTGTGTGTGTGTGTGTGTGTGTGTGTGTGTGTGTGTGTGTGAGTGAGTGAGTGAGTGAGTGAGTGAGTGAGAGAGAGAGAGAGAGAGAGAAATCAATATTCATATTACACCTTTAGGGCTGTGATCATCATCCTAATATCCTCCTGTTGCTGCCTCGACAGGATTGCGCTCGTTTGTATCCTCCTGATTCGTATCTTCTAACAATGAGACCGTTTTGAACCTCTGGTGGGGATTTTGTACCTAATGCAGCAGTGCAAAAATCTTCACAGCTGCATGCATGAGTAGGCCTACCCATTCATTTCAGATATTTCCATTCAATTATACACTCAAACTGAAAGTGAAGCATTTACAACACTTTTCTAGTCTTAGAAAACTATTTCCAGTTTATAAGACCAGTTAAGCTAAAATGTGTTATATGAAGCTTATCTGGAGCACCTGGAAAAAAAACAGCAGGAACAAGAAGAACAAAGGCAAACAGCCTGCATCCATCCAGTCTTTGCTAACCCAACACTGACATACAAGACTGACAGAATGTATTTAAAGTTTGTCCTGTAACTTAAAAACACAGAAAACTGTGAAAACCTAAAAACTGCAAAATATAATATGCTCTATATTGATGTATCTTATGTATCTTTTACCTCAATATCTCCACACCTTAAAATGGTGCTAATATGGAAACTTACATACACCTTTGTGGTCCTTGAAAAGGTGCATTGTTGTCTTGAGGTGCATTAAGCCCACATTTGTGTAGACGGTACCTGTAGGGCAGGGCTGCCCAATCCCGGTCCTCGAGAGCTACCGTCCTGCAGCTTTTAGATGCATCCCTACTCCAACACAGCTGAATCAAATGGTTTGATTACCTCTTCAGCATGCCATCGTGTTTGGCAAAGGCCTGATAACAAGCCATTCATTTGATTCAGCTGTGTTGGAGTAGGGATGCATCTAAAAGCTGCAGGACGGTAGCTCTCGAGGACCGGGATTGGGCACCCCTGCTGTAGGGACAGAAACAGACTTCTGCTGAACCCCAGGTTCTGTGTTTCTGTCACGGCTGTCGAGGCGAGCCGTGTGGTGTTGGAGGGAAAAGGACCCAAAATGCAGGCAGTTGACTGATAATGCAAGTGACGTTTATTTACATGTAATAGGGTGACAGAGCTGACAGTGAGAAATGACTAAAGAAACCTAAACTGGAAAAACTAATTAACAAACCTGAGAACATAAGAAACGGGGTGTGGCGCAGAGAGAGGAACGAAACGCCATGGAACACAGACAAGCACAGACTGACACCCACTCACACACAAGCAAATCAGGTAATCACACACAGGAGGGAAGAACAGCTGATCCCAGTACACAAAGACGATCTGGAGGATACAAGCTGAACACAATGACAACAGACACAGACCTTCAAAATAAAACAGGAAATCCAGAACACGAACAGGGCACAAGGGGAGGACACAGAACACCAAAATCAGAATAACTAGAACAGAAGAAAATAACCATAAAACACAAAACGCTGGGTCAACGACCCAGCACCATGACAGTTTCTGTGAGTGCATGTTAGCAAAGTGAAAAATGAAATAATAGAGGCATGTGCATCAATAACACAATCAGCCCAATGGAAACAGTGCAAATGTGTTCAGCTTTGCAAAGCAAACAGTGGCACATTGGGATGCAAATGAAAAAAGCAGCGAATGGAAAATCAGCAAGTCATGTGATTCTGCACATGTGAGCCCGGCTGTTGACATAGTAAGCATGAGTTAGCATGTGGGTGACATGAGCGTTTGCAGGGAGAAGGATGTTTAAGCGATATCAGCACAGAAACGCTGCTGAACGGGAACCTGAACTGCACAGTGAGCTTCTGTATCCGAACACTGCTCCTCACATCAGCAGTAAAAGGAACTGTTGTTGCTAGGGAAGGCTTGTCAGCCATAATGAGTGAATGGACTGAAGCAGAGAGCTGCACATACAAGGTTACGCAAACACGAGGACAAAACCCAGGCACTCAGAAAGCGTTTATTGTAGTGCAATCAATTTAACAACATCTAAGATCCCCGAGTCTGTCTTTTTGTAAGGAATGAAAAAGCTTCCCTGGCAACTGTTTCTGGACTGATTGCTCTCATGTGACAAGATTACGCAGTCAAACATGGAAACAGAGGGGGGAGTGTGTGTTTGTCAGGGAGAGAGCAGGGCTGATGAGTCAGAGGAGGCTGATTCTGACGCAATCCTCCCTCCTCTTCCTCTGCCTACATTACTGCTTCTTGAAGGCTGATCCTTCTTCCCCTGCAAGAAACAAACATAAAGGCATTAATGTAACTGACCTACTCTTTACCATCGCTGATTCCATATGTTATGTAATTCTGGATATACTTCACAGTATTTCTTCAGGTTATCATTATATGAGCCTGAGCATTAGTCTTATGCATTACATTTGGGAGATTATTTCAAGATATCTCCAACTTTAGACGTACACTCTACTTAAATCTAATGCTATGATATCTAGAGGTACACCTAGTTTAAGTGTACAGGCCTGTGGATTGTTGATTATTTGGTAATTCAGTTCTTTTTAGTTAAAAAAAACATTTCAGATATCCACAGGGACATTATTTCCACATCCACAGTGGTTATACTTACACATCCATGTTATTTGTCCATGAACAAAAATGACTCACGAGTCGTTCATGAGGCTTTCACTTTCACTAAATACAGTTTCACTTTTTCATTCTTGAAAAAAATCCTACGGTTCAAATGGTTTTCTTTTATAATTTTTCAGATAATTTCAGATACAAATTAGATTTTAACAGGTAAAAGTTTCACTTCAGATGTTTAAAATTAAAAGTAAAACTTTTTAAGATAAAGTTGCAAATATGTATAAATGTTTAGCAGTGGACAGAGGATTAAAAAGCTCCACTGACTATTAAACTTATGACATCAACAACAACATGTGTCTCAGTCAAAATTATATTCTTTATAGTGAGAACCAAGAAAGACAAAGTCAGTAACTGTACTATAAATAGAGTATCTGTATTTTCTATGAGATACTTATCAACAAATACTGCAGTACATATACACCACCTATCAAATTTCAGCTTGCACTGGTGAATGCAAGTGTTTACTTTTAAAATGTGATTTACAAAAGTTGCAAGACTGATAAAGAAAAATTATGTAAACAAATTTATGAAATGTGCATCTTTGTTGTCGTTATCAATATTGCCTCTATAAGCTCACCAGTAAAAATATTTGTTTAACAATAAACAGTCAGTCGATACAAAGATATGATCACATACAGGATGTGCAGTTCAGTTTCCATCCACTGTGCAACATTTTCAGGCCGGTTGCACAATAATCACACCCTTATTGTGCAGATTGAGTTTTTATCTAACATCCAACAGATCACCGGCTGTTCCCTGAGTGTGCCTGGGGGAACATGGTTTTGAATAACTGCTGTCTAAATGAATTACCTGCTAACTGAAATCTGGGATCAAAAGATGTTGCTTTTATTATTTTGATAACACAGTTACGTGTCTGATAATCTCATTGGAATCCAGCAGTGAAATGATAACTCCACTTTAACGTGATGCAAAAGTCTCGACTCATCAGGGACTACTTCAGTGAAGCTTATTGTCCATTTTCAAATCTTATTTGAAATACAAATACTAAGGTGCACATAACACTCCACAGGCACATAATACCTGAAAAATAACAAGACTAGAGAAATACCAAAAACATTTTTCAAAATTACATTAAAAAATAGAGACAAAAGCGGAGATGATGGATATGCGTCTAAAGAGACATACATACTAGATAGGACAGGGTAGGGGAAGGAATAGATTGTAGTTTAATGTCAGAACAAGTTAAATTGTTGTTAAAAAACTATTTATATAAAATCCCCAGTTTATCCCCTTTTCCTGCTTTAATCTGTAAAATAACACTCATCACTTCCAGCTGAATCCCACCTCCTTCCAGGGAACACTAAGTGCAGAACACAAGAACGTATTTTATGGGTAAAGCTGCTCCTGGATCAGCGTCGCTCTCGCACACTGGGGGCATTGTTGGCAAGGCGTCTACGTGGGATAAGCGCATGCGCCATGTTTCATGGTGCAACGCAGACGCAGATCGACAGCAATCACGATCAGAAGAAAAAAACAGATGTCAGTATTTTTCTTTGACAAACTCCGACAAATGAGATGTGGATTATTACGGCGATCATAAACGGATTACAGGTGCAAGAGTTCGGCAAACAGCGCAATCAATAAAACTGCAATCGTTTTTTAGTCACGTGGTCACGCCTGGCCAATCAGAATGAGCCAAATCCTACGGAAAGTATGTCCTTTGTTCGGATATTTCGACAACTTTATTCGCCTAATTGTGGCGAATAATCTGCGCGTCTCTCTGGATATGGACACGGTGTTTTTATGAGCTCGGGCTCGCGTTGAACACATTTTATCGCGGTGTTTGCAGAATGCCACGTGTCCAGATTTGATGAACGGGCACGAGCCGTCACATGACTCCCCTCCCCCACCCTGCGCAGGGAATGGGGGAAGAAGGCGGACATGTTTGAGGGAAATGTGTTGGTTAAAAAGTATCGAGGTGGAAGACAAGAAGATAATTTGAAGAAAGGTTTCGCATTATTTTGGGATTTATCATTGGAATTTCTTACTTACTTTACATTCCAGACTTTATTGACTTATACTCAACATTCATTTTATATTTTTTATATATATTTTTAAAAATGTTTAGTTTAATGTTTGTTTTTACAGCACAATGTTATGAAAACGTTAGAAATATTTGAATCTGTATTAATATGTGCCAGTGCTGTATTGTGTATTTCAGTGACATTGCAGAGAATTTGTAACCTTGCTGTGGGGGATGGGCGCAGTGGTTAGGTAACCTTTTGTGTGTCGTCGTTTCAATGAGTTTAAGTCGTTTTGTTTTTTTTTTTTAAAAAAAGAAGCCGCTTATATAGGTTTATTAAGTACGATTTTTGTACTATTATCTTGATGTTATTTGGTCTTTTTATTGTTTGGTTGAACCACAAAGGTGTGGTTTGATGGTTTAATCTTTAAAACAATAGTCCAATCTTTAATTTAATTATTCCCTTGGACTGTATTGGTTAACGTAGTTGTAAATATTTCGGTTGGAGCTTGATTTAATCAGGCTTTGGATGAGGTTGTTAATGAAAACTGCTGTGTCATTCAGGCGTTGGTTTCTGTGACCTTCTTATAGGTGTTCGTGTTAGGTTTTTATTGCTGATGAAAGATGTAAATGATGGCTTCAGCACAAACATCGTTTAGTTAAATTATGTGTAAGGCCTGATCTGCGCCCTTTCACAGCGTGTAACTGCGGGTCGTGGAGGCCTCGTTTTACAGGCTTGGCTGGTCTGACTGTTAAAATTGTGGCGCTTTCTTCACCAAGTGTTGGGATCTTACACCGTTTGCGCGTGTAAATCGAATATACGGCGTTTTACAGGTTTTTCTTGACATTGTGTGTTTTGAGTTGAGGGTTATTTGATCATATTACTGTCTCTCAACGTGCTTAAAGATGGCGGCTGTGCTTCGTTTCCCTTAGATAAAAAAATGCGGATGTACTGTTTAGTACAACGCTCGTGGGAAGAAGCCCTTGGCTCTTCGAGGGTACGCGTGACTGGATGCAACAACCAATAGGCTTCATGGTATTTACCCTGAAAGCCCGCGTTACAGCAGCTTTGACCAATACCCGTCGTCGCTCTCAACACGTTGACGTAATGTAATATGATATGGAGCAGGCTGGCTTCCTTGCCCTCGCTTTCTGGAGGGATAATAATGGCGGAGCCAGTTGCATACAGTATATCTTAAAGGCTGTAGAAGGGTGGACCAATAGTGTTGTGCAACTTATTTGACGGACAGGAAAATCTTGCGAATAGGCTGACATGAATTGCAGGTTGGAGAGTTTCAGTATCCAGGGGTGTGGTCATTTTAACTTACGTCGTGAACAGCCAGTAGAAATCCAAGGGGCGGGGACGTTTTGGGGTGGTGTGTCCAATGGGTTTTGCGACGGGTCTATAAAAAGCCGGGTGTAGTCGCATAGTCGCCATTTCAGCGAAGCAGATTTGAAAGAGAGCTCCGTGGCGGGGAACGGAGAGATCTGACGACTGGAGACGGATCCTGGTTTGAGTGTAGCTAAAAACAGAATCCGGATCCATCCCGATGGAAATGGCTGTTAACCCGCCCATTGACAGGTATCTACCGGTATAACTGACTCTCAGCTTTCCATCAGTCGGAATATTGTGAACATTTATGGTTATTTATTTTAAATATAACGGAACGGGCACCCTGTTTGCTGTAATGCCAGTTGAAGAGAGGTGGACGCTGAGTATGCTACAGGAAGGACTTTATCGTGTCGTTACAGGCATTAGAAGTGACTTTCATGTGGAAGAAGTAAGGTTGTTTTGGGCTTTTTAACATAACAAACTGCGACTGTTGAGCGCTGTGCCGGCGCCATTTTCGGCTGCCGTTGGCCGCTCTCTCACACTGTCTAGCAGTTAGCATTACTAGCTCTAGCCTGAGCCCAAAGGGTTGCTCATGAGACGCGTAAGTATCACGTTTGGTGCTGTATGTCTGCGTTTATTGACAGTGACAATTGACAATGCTGACCTGGCATCTTTTAAGAAGGCTTTATCTAATGTATAAATGTGGCATTTGTGTAGCACAAAACCATAGTTAAACTTGATCGTTGTGCAAGTACATACGTAGGGGGGTCGGGCGCACTGCCACGGCAGAGTCACTGCGTGTTTCGCTGGTTTGTTGTTGTAGCCATGTGGCGGTCATGGGGTTGTTGTGATCGCCGGTGTAACGACTCCATTGTAGCATAACGGCTAACGCTCCGTTATCAGTAGCACCACTACCAGTTATTTATGTATTATTAAAGTAGTATTGTCACACATACAGAGAGCCTGTCAATGTCTCTGGTAAATGTTATTTTTAATGTAGGGTTATTAGTATATATGTTGGGTGTTTCCCTTGGTTGCCTGGTTACAGCGCACACTAGCCCCAGTAGTTAGCAGCTGCTATCATTTTGAACTAATCCGATAATGCCAAAAAACTGTCTCTAAATATGATAAATTTTTAATACTTTAATGGAGAATCTATTTTTTGTCTCTTAATTTGTTAAATATTTTTTGGGCCAACATGTTTTTTGTGTAGTGCTGTTATATTTTGTACATGATTATTTCCCTTTTTAATAATAAAGTACACTAACTGTCAAATGTGTTTCCAACAGTTGTATCATTTAAAATGACTGGTTTACAATAGCTTTGCACTCCTTTTGTTGTGTCATGTTGCTAATTCTTCTTACATTTTGTGTGTAGGGTGGATCAGTGCAAACATACCTTTAGGCTATGCATAGGAGACTTAAGCTACTAACCCCATGGTTATATTACTTGCACTGTTTGCTTAAATGTGGAACTTAAAAAAACCAATTTTCTGTTTTGACTTAATGGTAATGGTGCAGCATCCAATAATACAACACCAGCTGTTTCAGGCTTTTGGTAGAAACCAGTTTTCAGGCGGGTGACCTTAAATACCCCCTCTGGCCTTGGTTAGTCTTGTAAGTCTTGTGGTTCAGATGGTGGGCCAGTGAAGGTGGATCATGGTGAGTCAATACTTTGCAGCACTGAAAGAGGACAACTGAATAAACAGAATTGCTGGTTTTTACATTTTTCTTTTTAAATTAAAAATACTAGCATTAGTGTCACTGTAGATTTGATGCTAATGCCACCAACAGTCCCCATCCAAGTAACCAGACTCTGAAAATACTGCACAGTTAATGACATAAAATACAACTACTGTTACTTTATATCCAGTACCCGTAACTATGCTGTTTGGCTCTAGAGTGTATAAGGATATGCTTTCTTTACACCTTAGTGTTATTAAAGGTACACATGGAGGCACAATGGTAAGTCAGGTCAACACCAGAGTTCAACAGAGATGGTCTTCCTTCGCTGGTGCAAAGTGTCGTGTTACGTATTGGTAATGTGACTTTTGTATAGAACTGTTTTCTCCTGTCATCTAAACATAACTCTGAAGTCACCAGGCGCTCATAGGTACAGTCATGGTTGCAGAGAACGAGTTTAGATAGTCGGTGTCTCGCACCTGTCAAACACAGAACAACAAGAAGTAGGAGTGGCTTAGTGTTAATACTGTGACAAGTTAATGTGTACCCTAAGCTCTGTTTATATATAATCACAATCCTGTGTTAATGACTAATGGGTGGCTTGTGGTAGACAAGGTTAGGAATTAGAATTTGTGTGTAAATTTTCTACACTATTCCAGTCATTACAGTAACATGGCAGCTTAAACTCCTCCCACAATCTAAGTTGTTGTTTTTTTTTAAAGCATGGAAATGGGTGTTGGGTTTAAGTCTGAGTGAGACGTGTAGAAGAGGAAGTGCTTGTACCAGTTCACCCAGTGTGAGCGCTCAGGGTCAGGCAGATGGGTGCTTGCTAACAAACGTGTAGTATCCTTTTTGACTTTGTATCAAATTTGACATGATAACAGGAAGCATACGTCAACAAGGGAACACTTATTTATTATGAAAGTTGATTAGCTTACATGGTAATCCCAGGATGTACAGCACAGAATATTCATTGTAACCTTTCTATAATGAGAAGAAAAACTTAATAGAATTTCATCATCACAGCTCAAACCAAAATACTCAGTTCCTTTGTAACTGTGCTCTCTGCAGCTCCCATGTTGGGCCCGATGCCAGTATGTTGGGAATAATGATGGATCAGAACTGTGGCACAGCTGGAAAACGCATCCGAAAACCTTCACTGCTCTACGAGGGCTTTGAGAGTCCTGGAATGCCCCCCCACAGCCAGATGACCCCTTCCGGGCCCCCGCAGCCCCCGGTGAAGGACCCCAACCGCCAGGGGAGGATGACCAACCAACTGCAGTTCCTGCAGAAAGTCCTGCTCAAATCTTTGTGGAGGCACCACTTTGCCTGGCCCTTTCACGAACCCGTGGATGCTGTCAAGCTCAGCCTGCCGGTGAGTGTATAGTTTCAGGTTTCAGTTCCTGTTTAAAGAGTGAAGTTTGAATGTTTCCTACCCTGAAAATGCCTCTCTTCCTCCAGGACTATCACAAGATCATAAAAAATCCAATGGACATGGGCACAATTAAGAAGAGATTAGAAAATAACTACTACCGCAGTGCCAGTGAGTGCATGCAGGACTTCAACACCATGTTTACCAACTGCTACATTTATAACAAGGTAAATCTGCCCTGGTCAATATAACCAAAAATTGTAAAAATATATAGTATAAAATATTTAGAGCAATACTACCCTTGTATATTATGTATCTGTATATAATTATGTCTTTAGATGTTGCCTATAGTTATTAACTATAGTTAATGAATGTATTATGTATAAAGTGTGTTAATATCATTGTTTTAAAACCATTTTGTGTGAATTTCCTTCACTGCAGCCGACAGATGACATCGTGCTGATGGCTCAGTCTCTGGAAAAGGCGTTCCTGCAGAAGGTGGCTCAGATGCCTCAGGAAGAGTTGGAGCTGCCTCCCCCACCTCCACGCAGCAAGTCTGCAAAAAATGGCAAAAAAGGGAAAAACAATGCAGGTGAGCAGATGTGTCAGGCCAGCAGCTGTAGTACACTCAGGACAAGATCAGTCACTTCACAGCCTGATTCTCCTCTTTCACTCTTTCAGTCTCTGGAGGCGTGACAACAGCTCATCAAGTCCCAGCTGTCTCTCAGTCAGCATACTCGCCTCCCACTCCAGAAACGCCCGACTCAATCCTCTCCACCCCACCACAAACCATTTTGTCCAAGAGCATGCCCCACGCCTTTCAGACTGAGCAGACCATGCCCACAATCACAGGTCTCCTGCCCACCCAGCCCACGGCTAAGGTAACTGTAACGCTTGACTTCTTGTATTTATATTTTTGGAATGTGTTCTAAAATTCATGGAGACTAGACATGAAACGGGATTCCTCTGACTTCCTCTGTTCTTCTTTTCTCATCTACAGAAAAAAGGTGTGAAGCGGAAAGCGGACACAACCACTCCGACCACCGTACCCATGCCTATAATGAGCACGATGGGCGTTAGTGGCATGGGGCTGGGGCACAACTCACCGCTAACCCTGACCTCTCTGAGGGTGGACCACAACAGCGGCATGGGCATGGGGATGGGAATGAATATCAACATGAATATGGGCCGACCAGCAGTGGTTGTAGGCACCAAAGGAGCAGGAGGGAACAGGAGGGGAGTGAGCGGACGACCCATCAAACCTCCTAAGAAGGACTTACCAGATTCTATCCTGCCGCCGCCGGTGCGCCGCAGCAAGCTGAGCCCTCAGATGCGTTACTGCAGCGGCGTCCTGAAGGAGCTGCTGTCGAAGAAGCACGCCGCGTACGCCTGGCCGTTTTACAAGCCTGTCGATGCCTCGTCGCTCGGTCTTCACGACTACCACGACATCATTAAACAGCCCATGGACCTCAGCACCATCAAGGTACGCATTCATTCCACAGACTGAATTTATCACTTCTGAAACTGAAGTTCAGAGACTGTTTATCTAAAATCTTTTCTTTTGTTGTTTTAGCGAAAGATGGACGGCAGAGAGTACCGTGAGGCGCACCAGTTCTCCGCTGATGTTAGACTGATGTTCTCCAACTGCTACAAGTACAACCCTCCTGACCACGATGTGGTGGCCATGGCCAGAAAACTCCAGGTGATTTTCTTTATTTCAATGATTAAAAAAATTAATTGGAACTTTTAAATTCTCGCAATTTGAAACTTCTACTTCTCATTTTCAGTTGCATTTTTTTTAAACCAAACCATTTTCTCTCTCCAGGATGTTTTTGAGTTCTGTATTGCTAAAATGCCAGATGAGCCTCCAGCACCACCGAGCTCTTCCTCGTCTTCCTCATCCTCTTCATCCTCCTCTGAGAGTGAGCTCAGCAGCGAGAGTGAGGAAAGCGACAGCAGCCCAAGCTCCGACTCTGAGGAGGAGAGGGCGAACCGTCTGGCAGAGCTGCAGGAGCAGGTGTGTACAGCAGCATGTCTGTAAACACATGTTCACACACCGGTTGTTCGCAGCACTGATGCCATTTTATCTTTTTATTTTTTTGATCTTTCAGCTAAAAGCTGTTCATGAGCAGCTCACCGCACTCTCCCAGGGCCCCATCGCCAAACCCAAGAAGAAGAAAGACAAGAAGGACAAAAAGAAGAAGAAAAAGGTTGAGAAAGAGAAGCACCGGAGGATAGAGGAGGATGTGACACCTGTCAGGCCGCCCAAGACCCCGAAAATGACCAAAACTCCAAAATCTAAGAGCAAGAGTGTGCCCTGCCCCGTGATGCCGATGAAGAAGGCACCGAGCAAGAAAAACAACAAGAGCAAGTGAGTGCTGCCACCTACTGGACAGTTTATGAGTTGACTGCATTGTGCACATTTTTATTTTGTTAAACACTCCCTGCTTTCCTCCAACAGATCCAAAAAGGCCAACGTCATCCCGCAGGTGGCCCACGATCCCCTCGTGAGCCATTTTGACTCAGACGAAGAGGAGGAGACGGCGCCTATGTCGTACGACGAGAAGCGCCAGCTCAGCCTGGACATCAACAAGCTGCCCGGCGAAAAGCTCGGCCGTGTCGTTTACATCATCCAGTCCCGTGAGCCGTCGCTCCGAGACACCAACCCCGAGGAGATTGAGATAGACTTCGAGACGCTGAAGCCGTCGACGCTGCGGGAGCTGGAGCGATACGTCATGACGTGTCTGAGGAAGAAACCCCGAAAGCCTTACAGTTAGTGAACCTCATAAAACATTGGGAAGAAAATGAATAAGCACTGGGTTAGTTGATCTTTGGTTAAAGTTCTCCAGCTCATTGATGTTCTCGTCTTCTGTCTGCAGCGAGTAAGAACAGTGCTGGAAAGTCGCGGGAAGAGCTCGCTCTGGAGAAGCAGATGGAGCTGGAGAGAAGGCTGATGGACGTCAGCGGTCAGCTCAACTCTGGAAAGAAGCCGATGAAGACCAAACGTAAGTCGTCCATGGTTGAAGAGTGAAACTTTATCAACAACGACTAAACTGGTCCCGGTGTTGAAAAATGACCAAAAACTACAGCCATGGAGCATAATGTAGTTTTCCTTGTTTTCCTCTGAACACATCTTGATGTTGTTTTGTTTTCTTCCTCCAGCCGAGAAGCCTGCAGCCGACACCCACACCCAGCCGTCGCGTCTCAGCGCCAGTAGCTCCTCCTCTGACTCTTCTTCATCATCCTCTTCGTCCTCGTCCTCAGACACAAGTGAGTCAGACTCCGGCTGAGAGACAGACTCTTCATATGAAAAGATGTCCCGTTGGACTCTTTTCTCCCCGAGTGGACTGAACTTATTTAAAGCTGCTGACGGAGCTGCAGGAAGGGCTGGCGAGCCCGGCAGAGATGGAGCGTTCCCGGCGCTCAGCTCCGACATGAAGGAGGTTCCTGCTCTCCTCCCTGAAGAACCGGCCTCGGCGGGTGGAGTGAGGGATGCTCCATCTCCTGCACATAAAGAAGATTGAGGCGTGCGTTGGAGGGATAAGGGTGCTAGAGCCAGAATGTGTCTAATTTCTGGAGATAATTTTCCCTTCTCACCGTGCTCCCTGTCTTTATGCTGTATAGACGAGGTGTACAGTACTCAATACATTTCTTTTATAAAGAAGCATTTTATGGAGCTAATTTATTCCCTCATTGTGGGAACAATGAAACTGGCATGAGCGAAGTCGTTTTTGTTTGTGTTTCTTTCTTTTTTTTCCGAGTGGATAAAGAGGGGAAATATTTGTGTGTGTGTTTCTGTGCGAATGACGTCGTGACGTTCTTCATAGTTTTGACGCAGGCGTTGAAAAAGTGGGTCTGCACACAGAAGCACCTTCAGAACGCATGAGATACAGAGGAGCTGACGAACATCTGCACACATCTGTTGGAGGGGCATGAATGTTTCTGTGTCGGCTGTTTTCTCATCCTTTTCTCTGTAAACGTGTTGCTTTTTCTAATGTGACCAATCTGCTAATAAATTGTGGGGGCGTTTCGTCCTGTGCTCAATAACATCTGTTCCTCTGATTTCTTTAATTCAGTCACAAAAACATCGGATCAGAGAGGTTTTAAATCCAGAAGTTTGTCTTTAAACAATCGGCCTTCGAGATCGACGGCAGCTGAAAGTTTCAGTTTTATTTGACTTTACTTTGTGTGATTAAACTTTAGTACAGCAGGTTAGAGACGGCGAGTTTGTTTTGATCGAGTAGACGCCGACGATGGATTCGTGTTGTTGTGATGATGCACTGTTTCGTTTTGTTTGTACTACTAAACCAGTTTGTGATTTTTAGGGTAAGGTGTGTTTTCTGTTCTTCTGCAGCGGATTATTTATTTAGGAGGAATTTTAAAAAGGAGAAACTTTTCATACTGAAAGCAAACGTTTGTGGACAGGTTACGTGTCGGGATTGTGGAGGTGTAGATAACCTACAGCCTCTGAGCATGTTTTTGTTTCCCTTTGATTCCTTTTTTAAAGTATTTTCAGTCTGAAGTTTGTCACAACCCTGAAGCCTGTGTACTCCATCGCTTCACCTGAACATCTGTACATAAATAAACTGAGACGTCTTTTCACCGACTTTGGCAACGTTTTATTGACATCCTGAGTTCAAACAACACGACATAAAAAATACATCAAAGTTTTCAGTTTGGCGATCAAAGAGAGGCGCAGATTAAAGTATTAACTGCAGTTTGTTTATTCTTTTGCTGAAAGAACTTTTTAACCCTAATCTGGACTTTTTAAAACACGCTCTCATCACAGAGGGGAACAACACACAACTGGAACTGAGCATTAAAATCGAGTTCCTCTGAATGACGTTCTCACAGTGCCTGACTTCATGTATCCTCACATGTGCAGCCTGCATCCTGCTGCAAGCAGTTTTCCTGCATATTAAAAATCCTGAGATTCTCTGACATGTTTATATTGATTATTAATAATTATTACTAATAATAAATAAAAGGGAACAAGAAGACAAAATCCATTTAATACTCCAAAACAGTCCTGCTGCACTGTGTAACCCCACAGACCAGCTGAAACTTCCAAACATGAGTTTTTTGACAACAGATAAAAGTCCAGAATAACACAGAAGATCATTTAAGTATTTGGTGTCACATTTAAAATCTATTCTTAACTTGGGAGTCTTAATAATATTAAACTGAACCTTTTATTAACATTTTATTAATGATATATTTATATCAGCCTTTAAATGTATTCAGTAATGATGCTGACAGCTGGGACAAAAACATGTAAAGATATTTTTGTGATATTTTAATTGGATTTTATGTAAATTAAGGTGTTTTATCTGTTGCAGCCGAATTAGTTTTTGCTCTTAGTCTAGTTTGGCTCATTTTTCATGAAAGCTCCTTGAAAGATGAAAGTGAAAACCAGATGAAGCAGTCAGAAGTTACCAGGCAACAGGATCTCTTCTTGGAAAATAAATAGAGCAAAGAGGACACAGTGAACTGGACTTCAGCACATCGCTGACGCTGCTGATAAATTTCTGTTTCATTTCTCAGGAAAAAGCTGGACTAGAGTTTTTACAGACACTTAAAAGTGCAAGAGTAAAAACAGACAACAGAATTATGACGGAGACGATTGTAAATCAAAGCCACGTGTGGCTAAATATATAAATGTTCCTCTAAAGGTTTCTGCAGCACATCAGTGTCAGATTTACTGATCATAAGATATTTAATGAGAATATTGAAATAAATCTACCCAGTAAATGAGGAAAATTAACTATATTCTAAACTATAAACGTTTCTGAGTTCTCACTGCGGTGTAGACTGATGCGTTGAGTGTTTCTTCTTCAGTCATCTTTCTCACTCACTATGTGTTAATAGACCTCTCTGCATTGAATCATACCTGTTATTAACCTCTGTCTCTCTTCCACAGCATGTCTTTATCCTGTCTTCCTTCTCTCACTCCAACCAGTCGTAGCAGATGGCTCTGCCCCTCCCTGAGCCTGGTTCTGTCAGAGGTTTCTTCCTGTTAAAAGGGAGTTTTTCCTTCCCACTGTCGCCAAAGTGCTTGCTCATAGGGGGTCATATGATTGTAGGGTCTACGTTACAATATAAAGCGCCTTAAGGTGACTGTTGTTGTGATTTGGTGCTGTATAAATAAAATTGAATTGAACAGACTGATAACAGAGATTGACTGCCCTCCAGTGGCCACAATACGTATTTACACCACTGGTATCCTGCCACATGTAAATACTTCCGGTATTGTGGCAACCACAAGAGCACCTGGCTTTAGCCACTGTAAGGTGAGGAGCGCCACAGTAGGCGGAAACGTGTGACTTCGACTTTAATAGCGAAAATTAAATTGCGTTTTGACCACATTGACAGAGCAGAGAAAATATACTAGACAACAGATTAAGTTGAAATTATGAGATAAAAACATTTTGCATGTAAAAAAAAACAAAACAGTTTAGGTTTCAGCAGAAATAACATGTTACACTTAGCATGTAATAGATTTGGGGAGAAAAGTCTTTACAAAAAGATACTTTACAAGATACTTTTGTAAATTGTATGTATTGACATACAATTTAATAAAGGCTAACTAAACTAACTAACTGGGCAATAAAAGACATGAATAAAGTGCAATGTGCAGTAAATGGAACAATTTACATTGATGTTACAGACAGTGAAAAGTAGTGAAGTGAATTTGTTCAATAAGAAGCAAAAAACAAATACATTTGAAAGTGACCGCTACATAGGTGTCAAAAGAACACATTTTTCTTTACTCAAGTAAAAGTATAGATACCTCTGTTTAAAAATACTCTAGTAAAAGTATTGACTCGTGTTTTTACTCAAGTGGAAGTAAAAAGTACAGGCTCCAAAACATACGTAAAGTACAAAAGTATAAAGTAAGGTAAAGTAAAAGTAGAAACAAAAAAGTAGCAAAGTAAAGGACAGATACCCCAAAAGTCTACTACTAAAGTACAGTAACAAAGTATTTCTACTTCGTTTCTTTCCATCTCTGATGCCAACAATAAATCATATTTTAATGCAAAATGTGGTTTAAAGACTCCAGCTCTCTTACTTAAATATTCCCATGTTGTAACGCATGATCAGTGTAAGCGGACTTGTTGATTCCTACTAACGGTGAATGACTCTGTTCCAACCTTTACGATCCACTTGCGCGGTTTGCAAGTCACGTGTTTCTGCCTACTATGGTGGTGACGTGTTTCCGCTTACTGTGGCGCTCCACAGTGGCTGCGCTGGTATTTAAACAGCTGTAAATGACATGTTAGACTATAATCTGTGAAACATGTTATGAAGGAAATTTCTTTGTTAAGAGTGAAATAACAACAAATATAACATAAAAGTGGCCAAAAGTTTGGATTGATTATAATGTAGAAACAATAATCATACAGTCATAAAGTTGCCTAAAAACAGGGCATTTATTTGTTTTGTGTAAATCCTGTTCACTACAGTCTATTTGACATTTTAGGTAAAGACGTTACACATAAAAACATACACAACATTTTTGGTAGACGGTCACTTTTTGGCCCAACACCGGTATCGATTTCAAAATAAAATGCCTGTATTGGCTTTTATTTTTTTACTGATGATGTTGGGTTTTGGTCATTACATTAAACACTGTTTACCTTTTTTCATCGTTTTTTATCGCCGCCTGATGGACAAACCTGAAACTACAACAACAGCAAACTGTCATGGCGGCTGCCACAAGGCTCATCTCAAGGTTGACGCTGGTCACCGGTTAGTTTATGTTTTATTACGGATCCTTCACAGAGAAATAAACCCGACCGTTTCTTTTTGTCTCAGATGTTTTTGCTCCGTTAAACCGGGAGAGGTTTTCTCCGTTATCTCCGCAGCTGAAGGAAACTCGCGCTTCATTAAACTTCTCTGCGAGTTCAGAGGAGCTGTGAAGTTTCAGACTGACGTTCAGACTAAGGAGATTTATTTTGTATCATGTGAAGCTGTTCAAAGTATTCAGCAGCAGCTGATTCATATATAATTAGACGCATCTGTGCAGCTCGGTTATTGTTGCCGTGGAATAAACTGACGACAGGAAAGGCGAAAGGATCGTTCATATAGCCCACTCCTTCTTCCGGTCAGTTTCTCTAGCAAATATTCCCAAAGATAACAATACATTATTTTTAATGCACACTAATTAATTATTCAGAGTTTAGGCTGCTTGCAGGTTATAAAGAGATTAAAATGTAGGCTCCAGCTCAACATCTGATGCATAATAAATTTCACCTGTGGAGAAAATGTGAGTTCATATTGTGTTTTAGTGGAGATAATGTTTTTTATCGTAGCTCAGGTTAGTTTCCTGTCATTTGCTCCTCATGTTCAAGTCATTTGTAGTAAATCGCAACCTTTCATTTTAAAACAGGAAACACAAACATCAGAAACGTTCATTTCCAGGCAGGTGTAACCCACATAAAAAATAAAAGAGCTGCATCTATAACTAAGCCGAAATTTTAAATTCCAATTGGGAGCGTGCCCGTGAAGGCATCGCGACGCGTCATGGCGCGTGTCTGCACATGCCTGTTGTGACCAATCACATTCGCGAGGCACCGATATATGCCTTCCGGGTTGTCGTCTCGAAAAGACGCGGGGGAGAGGCGTTAGCGGATGGAAGCAACAGGTACGTAGGGCGAGCGCTTTTCGCTGTTTACTATCTTGACTTGTTTTGAATTAATTGTGGATTGCGTTCAACAGTATTTTGATACCGCCGTGGGTAGATGCGTGGGGCTCGTATGTGACATCGCACGTAGTGAATGGTGAGTGAGTCTGAATGTTTGTTTGTGTAACCTGTATCAGTATGCCAGTGCTATTAGCTGATGGGATGGCTGAGGCTTACTGCATTACTACTGCTCTCACTTTATGTGGCTGTAGTTTTGTTATTTGAGATTGTCATTTGTTTTAATTCATTACAATGGTTGGATATGTATTTGTTGTATTTTCTCATGGATTTTATGTGTACACTGGAACTAAAGCTAGCTTGGGAAGTTTAGATGAATTTTGCTAATAGTGGTTTTGTGATTGTAGTGCAGGCTAGTGGTGCCCTGGAGAGACCACAGCGACACCACTACTTTGGATGGCGAGCTAGGCCCAACGAGCCAGAACCCCAGCTACAACTTCCTGCGGTCTGGTAGGAGGCTGCTGCGGCCTACACTCTCCCCTCTTGGTTTAGTCCCCTAAATCTCACTTCTGAGATTTCAGCTTTGGAATCTTAGTGCTGATCATCCTACTTCAAATTTCAACCTGTCTAGACTGTCATACGCGTTGGACTTATATCACTCATGAAATAAACTTTATGGACATTGTTGCCAGAGGTTGGACGAGGTTCATGCACTGCCGTGCAGCGGATATTTTACAAGCTTGAATTGTTTTATTTTTTCCTTGTCTGCAGATTTTGTAAATATTGGTGTTTGGTAGTTGCACTTTGTTTTCACTATAAATAACATTTGTAATCACAATATTTGTGGTTGTACGTTTATTGTACTTCACTCACCTCCTAGAGCCGAATCTGATATCTTCTGAATTAGCCCAACTATTCATAACCAACTTAAATTATTTTAGCTTATGTACTTGCTACATAAGACAAATTAGTGGCGAGCCAGCCAGGAGGTTGTGTCAAGTATAATATTGTTGTGTACATTCAGTCTCACTATCTCACCATATTACTATGAACATGGACTTGTTGGAGTCATTAGGTGTTAAAATACCAAACGCGGTGTTGGTCAGTGGCGTCCCCGCATATGAGGTTGAGGAGGTTGAAGATTTTCTTCTCCAGTATGGTGCTATTGAACGCTCCGTGCCAATAAACTCACCCGGTTCTGAGTTTAATAATATGCTCGTTGTTGAGTTTAAAACGGGGTCTGCTTTTGATTTATTGGGTCCGATTCTGCCGTATACATTTAAGCCCTTAAATAATGAATATCATATAAAAAGCTTGTCTAAAATCTATGCGGCTACTGTCGGGTGCACAAAGACTAAGACTTATTTAGCTGACTTAAAACAAGTAGCAAAACTGTCTGGTCAGGATTTTGCTGAAGTTCTCCAAGAACTAATGACCCAAATAAATGGAGCTGTTTCAGAACTGCGCCCAGGAAAACCAGAAGGGCTCAAGCAGGAATGCACTGCCGCATCTGAACACAAAATGGCTGCCACTCCGGATCGACAAACCCACAACATGGCTAGCCCTGTCACTTCTTCAGCTGCCCTACATCCTACAACAACAGAAGGACATTCTATCAGTATGTCTGCGGCTGAGTTGAATCCACCTGAAGTACAGAGGTATGTTGTGGAGCATATAGTAAAGAGCGAAGATGTAAACATACGCTCATCCCATAAGCTGCGCATGTTTTCTGGGAGACTACCACACCCACAGCATGAGGTGGACTATGATACATGGCGCTCTGGAGTGGATCTCATCTTAAAGGATCCAGCCATTTCAGAACTGCGAAGATCCAGACACATCCTTGATAGTCTTTTACCACCTGCAGCGGACATAATCAAGCACCTTAACCCCGACCTACCAGCAGAGACTTATATTCAACATCTTGATTCTGCTTATGGAATTGTACAGGACGGGGAAGAACTTTATGCGAAGTTCATGGACACGCTGCAGAACTCGGGTGAGAAGCCATCCGGCTACTTACAGCGACTTCAGGTGGCCCTGAGTTTAGCTGTTAAGCGGGGAGGGGTCAAGCAGGGTGAAGTGAACAGGCACCTGCTCAGCCAATTCTGTAGGGGATGTTGGGATAGTAACCTTATCTCTGAGCTCCAGCTGAAGCAGAGAAAATCCAACCCACCCTCTTTTGCAGAACTGTTACTCCTATTAAGAACTGAAGAAGACAGAGAAGCTAGCAAAACTCTGAGGATGAAGCAACATTTGGGAACACCAAGACACAGAGTTGCAGCTCAAGCTCAGTTCGCAGTAGAAGAAGAAAAGGGGGTCTGTGCTGCGTTGTCCACTCTCACCCAGCAGATGGCGGAGATACAAAAGCAACTTGCCGCCTTAACTGCCTCCCAGTCTCACCAGTCCTGTACTCCTGTTCCAAAGCAGCACCCGAAGCAAAGAACGGATACACAGGGGAATATATCATCTAACCCCAAGCCTGGGTTCTGTTTCAGGTGTGGGGAAGATGGACACATTAGACCACAGTGTGAGAACAGACCCAATCCCGCATTGGTCAATGCAAAACGCAAACAGTTCAGTGAAAAGAAACCAAAATGGCAGAAGCGGAATTCATCAACTGGACATTTAAACTAGATACAGTTTCTGTAATGGGACGTACAGGAACTGTGCAGGACCCACATTGTCCCGCAAAGGAGGAAATTGTTCACTGTGTAGACCTACACACTTGTCCGAAGGCAACTACAATGTTACCTCATGGGTTAGTTGGGTCAAGATGCACAACAGAGGTGACCCTAGCAGGCCATCCACAGAAATGCCTGCTTGATACAGGATCACAGGTTACTACAATACCTGTATCCTTTTACAACAATCATCTTCATGACCAACAAATTCAACCACTCCATGATCTTCTCCAGGTGGAAGGTGCTGCGGGTCAAACCATTCCATATCTTGGATACATTGAGGTTTCCGTCAAGTTCCCCAGAGATTTTGTTGGTGAAGAATATGAAGTAACAACATTGGCTCTAGTTGTTCCGGACGTACACCCTGACGTCCCCGCTACTGTGCTAATTGGGATGAACACCCTGGAACCCCTGTATGAACAGCATCTTAACCAGCATCCGAGCTATCAGCCTAGCACTCATGGGTACAGAGCGGTGTTGAAAACACTACAGCTGTCACACAAGCAGAAGGAGAATGGCAGCATTGGGAATGTGAGGCTACTAAGCAAAGCTCCAGTGCGTGTTCCGGCCGGCCGCACTATTGTCATCCAGGGCTCTGCCAAAGTTTCCACCCCGTTGTTTAGCCAGAGTGTTCTCCTACAGCATCCTGCTTCCACCTTACCTGGGGGGTTGTGTGTCAGCAGTTGTCTCATCAACTTCCCAGCTCTTTCTCCATACAAGGTTCCTGTGGTTATTACAAATGAGTTGGAGCAAGATACCTTCATTCCACCTCACAGTGTCATTGCGGATTTGGAAACCTACCACTGCATCTTGTCTGAACATCGCGTGACCCATCTTCCAGTCAGGAACACTACCACCAGCCTGAACTTTGATTTTGGTGATTCTCCACTGTCACCTGAATGGAGGATGCGAGTCATAGGCAAGCTGAATGACATCTCGGAGGTCTTTTCGCATCATGACTTGGATTTTGGATGTACATCAGCTGTCAAACATCATATTCCACTCCATGACAATACACCATTCAAGCAACGTGCCCGGCCAATCCATCCACAAGATTTCGAAGCTGTCCGCCGTCACCTGCGTGAGCTCCTGGAAGCCGGCATTATAAGGGAATCATCGTCTCCTTTTGCTTCGCCTATCGTGGTGGTCAGAAAGAAGAACGGTGAGGTCCGGCTGTGCATAGACTACCGGAAACTAAACCTTCAAACCATCAAGGATGCATACCCCTTACCTAATTTGGAGGAATCCTTTTCAGCACTCACTGGTTCTAAGTGGTTTTCAGTGCTCGACCTGAAGTCCGGTTACTACCAGATCCAGATGGAGGAGGAAGACAAGGCAAAGACTGCTTTTGTGACTCCTCTTGGGTTCTGGGAGTTTAACCAAATGCCTCAAGGTGTTACCAACGCCCCAAGCACCTTTCAGCGCTTGATGGAGCGATGCATGGGGGACCTTCACCTAAAGGAAGTGCTCGTTTTCCTGGATGATTTAATCATCTATTCGGACACTCTTGAGGAACACGAACGAAGGCTGCTGAGAGTCCTGAACCGGTTGAAGGAATATGGGCTGAAACTGGCACCGGAGAAATGTCGATTCTTCCAAAAGTCTGTAAAGTACTTGGGTCATATTGTCTCTGAGGAAGGAGTTCAAACAGATCCTGAGAAGATAGAGACCATCAAGACATGGCCGGTTCCCCAGACTCTGAAACAATTAAGATCTTTTCTGGGTTTCGCTGGTTATTACCGCCGGTTTATAAAAGACTATTCCGTCATTGCCAAACCTCTCAATGACCTGACTCGTGGATATTCTCCAGTTCAAAGATCAAAGACTCTGAAAGCTCACAAGATACCCACCTACAGGCCAAACCAACCCTTCGGGGAGAGGTGGGATACCAAATGTCAAGTTGCATTTGAAACCTTGATTGAGAAGCTTACAACTGCTCCGGTTCTTGGGTTTGCAGACCCGTCTCGTTCATACATTCTGCACACCGATGCGAGTGTGACCGGACTTGGAGCAGTGTTGTATCAAGAGCAAGAGGAGAAACTCCGGGTCATAGCTTATGCTAGCCGCGGATTGTCGCAGAGTGAGAGCCGTTATGCAGCCCACAAGCTGGAATTCCTCGCCCTTAAGTGGAGTGTGACCGAGAAATTCCAAGATTACCTGTACGGGGCAGATTTTACAGTGGTGACGGACAGTAATCCACTGACCTACGTTTTGACAACAGCTAAACTGGACGCTACTGGACACCGTTGGTTGGCTGCATTGTCAACGTACTCCTTTAAACTTCTGTACAGAGCTGGCAAACAGAATTGTGACGCTGATGCGCTTTCGCGGCGACCTTACTCCTGCTCCAGTGATGAAGTTTCTAATGACCATGAACTCATTCGTCAGTTCATTTCTCAACACACAGCTGATTCTGATGTCCTTCCAGAAGAGACTGTGAGAGCAATCTGCCAAAGTCATTTGGTCAGAGCCACACGGCCGGGTGACTGCGGTGAGGTTGGCTTCACACTTGTCGAGTCTTTGTCAGTTCAAATGGATACCATCCCTGACAGTTACTGTTCCGAGGACTGTCATCGGCTGCCTGTCGTTCCTACTCTTAACATCAAAGAGAAACAACACTCAGATCCCTGCATTCGAGAGCTTATTCACCAGCTTGAGACGGGGGAGAGGGTTCCACCAACAGCTAGAGCTGAGCTCCCTGAACTTCCGTTCCTGCTCAGAGAATGGTCCAGGTTGGAGCTGGTGGATGGAGTCCTGTACAGGAGGAGACGGGACAATGGAGACCTTTCATACCAGCTTGTCCTTCCAGAGGAGTTGCGACCATCAGTCCTGAAAAGCCTCCATGAGGATATGGGCCATATGGGGATTGAACGTACACTTGACCTTGTCCGTACGAGATTCTACTGGCCTAAAATGGCAAAGGATGTTGAGCAGAAGATTAAGACTTGTGGCCGCTGTGTGCGCCGAAAAGCCCTGCCGGAAAAAGCTGCTCCACTTGTCAGCATAAAAACATCTCGACCCCTTGAGCTTTTGTGTATGGATTTTCTTGCTCTTGAGCCTGACACTAGTGGCACTCGTGATATCTTAGTCCTGACTGACCATTTCACTAAATTCGCTGTTGCCATTCCAACACCCAATCAAAAGGCAAGAACTGTGGCGAAGTGTTTATGGGAGAATTATATCATTTATTATGGCATTCCTGAGCGAATTCATACCGACCAAGGGCAAGATTTTGAGTCAAGACTAGTAAAAGAATTGTGTGAGTTTGCAGGCATTCAGAAGAGCCGTACAACCCCTTACCATCCGAGGGGAAATCCAGTGGAGCGATTTAACAGGACGTTGCTGGCAATGTTGGGGACCTTGGAGACAAAACAAAAAACAAGGTGGAAAGAGCATGTGAAACCGCTGGTTCACGCCTATAATTGTACCAGGAACGAGGTTACAGGGTTTACTCCTTACGAACTCATGTTCGGTAGAACACCTCGTCTACCTGTGGACCTGGCGTTCAATCTGCCACTGCGGGAATCCCAGCAAAAGAGTCACTCACAGTACATTAAGTCACTCAAATCGAGATTGGAGGAAAGTTTCAGTATTGCCTCCAGTAACGCTACAAAGGCTGCCGACCGAAATAAGAAACGCTTTGACAATCGTGTGATATCATCAGCATTGGAACCAGGTGATCGTGTGCTTGTGAGGAATGTCCGCCTTCGAGGGAAGCATAAACTTTCAGATAAATGGGAGGAAGAAGTTTATGTGGTTGTCCATCGGGCTGGGGACCTCCCGGTCTACAAGGTAAAACCTGAGAACAGCGATGGACCTATGCGGACCCTTCACCGCGACCTCCTCCTTCCATGCGGCCTCCTCACGAGCAGTGAGGTTAACTTGGAATCACCAGAGCAATCGCTTCCGCACAGACCAAGAACTCGGCAGCAGAACCCGGATTTAAATTCCTTCACAGAACCTCTGGTTGAGGATGAGGATACAGGAAGCTTGGTTTCATTATATGTTAATCCTCCAACGTTGCACTTCACTGTGGAAAAACAGAATCATTTTCCAGATTCATCTGACGGTGGGAGCCTAGGACCACTGATTTTGGATCCTTCAGTTGAAGTGGAAGTGCAAGGGGAACCAGCCTCTGTGTCCAGTGTTCTTCCTCCAGCAGTGGAGTCTGGTGGTGGGCAATCTGACTCTGATGTGGAAGACATTTTGCTTGAACTTATTGAAAGTCACCCTGAAGATAGAAATAGCTTACCTGGAAGTGGAGACATACTTGTCAACATTCCTGTCGTTGCTGTTGAAGATTCTCCTGAAGAGTCTAGTGTTATTGAACAGGACACCGACATAGGTGACGGGCTAAGACGTTCACAACGACAAAGAGCACCACCTGATCGACTTCACTATTTCACTCGTGGTAATCCTCTGGTTTCCGTTGTCCAAACGATGTTGCATAGTCTTTCCGATGCATTGGGCCATAATGCTAGCCGTCCTTCGTCTGTTCACGTTGTCTAGCGTTTAACATGCGACGGGACGTGCATGGTTAAGGCGGGGAGGATGTAACCCACATAAAAAATAAAAGAGCTGCATCTATAACTAAGCCGAAATTTTAAATTCCAATTGGGAGCGTGCCCGTGAAGGCATCGCGACGCGTCATGGCGCGTGTCTGCACATGCCTGTTGTGACCAATCACATTCGCGAGGCACCGATATATGCCTTCCGGGTTGTCGTCTCGAAAAGACGCGGGGGAGAGGCGTTAGCGGATGGAAGCAACAGGTACGTAGGGCGAGCGCTTTTCGCTGTTTACTATCTTGACTTGTTTTGAATTAATTGTGGATTGCGTTCAACAGTATTTTGATACCGCCGTGGGTAGATGCGTGGGGCTCGTATGTGACATCGCACGTAGTGAATGGTGAGTGAGTCTGAATGTTTGTTTGTGTAACCTGTATCAGTATGCCAGTGCTATTAGCTGATGGGATGGCTGAGGCTTACTGCATTACTACTGCTCTCACTTTATGTGGCTGTAGTTTTGTTATTTGAGATTGTCATTTGTTTTAATTCATTACAATGGTTGGATATGTATTTGTATTTTCTCATGGATTTTATGTGTACACTGGAACTAAAGCTAGCTTGGGAAGTTTAGATGAATTTTGCTAATAGTGGTTTTGTGATTGTAGTGCAGGCTAGTGGTGCCCTGGAGAGACCACAGCGACACCACTACTTTGGATGGCGAGCTAGGCCCAACGAGCCAGAACCCCAGCTACAACTTCCTGCGGTCTGGTAGGAGGCTGCTGCGGCCTACACTCTCCCCTCTTGGTTTAGTCCCCTAAATCTCACTTCTGAGATTTCAGCTTTGGAATCTTAGTGCTGATCATCCTACTTCAAATTTCAACCTGTCATACGCGTTGGACTTATATCACTCATGAAATAAACTTTATGGACATTGTTGCCAGAGGTTGGACGAGGTTCCTGCACTGCCGTGCAGCGGATATTTTACAAGCTTGAATTGTTTTATTTTTTTCCTTGTCTGCAGATTTTGTAAATATTGGTGTTTGGTAGTTGCACTTTGTTTTCACTATAAATAACATTTGTAATCACAATATTTGTGGTTGTACGTTTATTGTACTTCACTCACCTCCTAGAGCCGAATCTGATATCTTCTGAATTAGCCCAACTATTCATAACCAACTTAAATTATTTTAGCTTATGTACTTGCTACACAGGCAGCTCCTAAACTATTAAATGTGGATGTTTAATCAGAGCAGGAAGCTTTGAGTGGACCTGAGAGCCCTGCAGTCGTGTTTTCACGACTAACTCTAGTCCAGATGTTTTTGTGGGGGCTTTTGTTTTCATTTCAGAAACATCCTGAGCTCCTGACGCCTCAGACGCTGCTGTTTCCTCCTCTCTGCTCCTGCTCTGACTTCACGCTCCTCTCTTCCCACCCAGGTGGAGGCAGTGGGATCGGGCGGGCGGTGTGCCAGCGTTTGGCCTCTGAGGGCGCCTCCGTGGTGGTCGCTGACATCAGCGAGGAGTCGGCCAATGAGACGCTGGGGAGTCTGCAGAGCAACCTCAGAGGGCAGGTCCACACGGCGGCTGTAGTGGACGTGTCGTCTAAAGAGAGCATCAAGAAGCTGGTAACGAGCGTGCAGGTGAGAACAACGCTCCTGCTGTGCGTTCGTCTTTTCCTCCTCCTCCTCCTTCTTTAACGTAAGCTCGTTCCTCCTGCAGACTCGGTACTTCCAGCCTCCCTCGGTGTGCGTGAACGCAGCCGGCATCACTCAGGACGACTTCCTGCTCAACATGGAGGAGGAGCAGTTTGATAAAGTCATCCAGATCAACCTGAAGGTAGGCGGCGCTGACACCTGGCAGCTTCTCCTCCATCTCACACTGCAGGCTGAGAGACGACTGAACACAGTTTAAAATGATGCGAACAGCAGAACAGTGACGGGCTGTTTATTTGTTTCCTGTTAGTGCTGTTAGTGATTAAATCCACTCGAGCTCACAGGTAAAAATATATTTGAATCTTGTGTTAGGTCAGAGTGAAAGGATTCATTTTTCATTGTTCTCTCCCAGGGTTCATTCTTGATCACTCAGGCGGTCGCTCAGGCTCTGGTGGCCTGTGGAGCGCCCAAAGGATCCATCATTACTGTGGGCAGCATCGTGGGAAAGGTGAGATATGAGCAGGCGCGGTTTGGGTCACAGTTTTGTACAGAAACATAAAAAAATGAGTCAAAGTTGGAGATTTTTGTTCTTTAGTTTAATTTAAAGGGAGAAAATAAAATAACAAAAAGAATTAAAGACAGAAAAAAAATCTCATTGGTCATTATTCTGTTTACACACACAGAAGTAAAAAAACACCCGAACATAAACCTGTAGGCAGGCTTTGAGTTTACAGTCTGTATAAACTGCCCTGTTTATGTCTCTGGTTCCAAACCTGCACATTATTAATAAAACTCTGATTTTTTTACTCTGAGAATGAAGCTGAGCTGACAGCAGACTGAAGTCTCAGCAGTGACTCGTCCTGCAGCTCCACTCTAGTCGAGATGCAGTCAGTGTCCTGTGAGACGATCGAGTCACGACAGTTTCAGCGTCAGTTTATTTTCCTGCTTGACTTTTCTTTGAGTTTCTTCGCATCTGTTTAAAATTAATTGTATTTACATTTTATTTTTACATCTTAATTGATATATTTGTGTAAATAAAAGCTCCAACTCAGAATTGGATCTTGTGTTTGTGCTGGCTTCAGGTAAAAGTGCAGTGCATCATCCTGCAGATGATGTCTACTGAAGTTTTTGTTGCCTTGAAGTTTTCAAAGTAAAAGATGCATGAAAGATATTGTATTCCTGAAGCAGCTTTAAAAACCACTGCAGGTGTTCCTCTCTCTGCGGGTCCTTTATGGTTTATGTGGCCTTTATCTCATGTCTGTGTTGTGGTTGTTGTTTGCAGGTAGGAAACATCGGTCAGGCTAACTACGCTGCCTCTAAAGCTGGAGTCGAGGGTTTAACAAGGACCGCTGCCAAAGAGCTCAGCAGGTAAAACAAAGTGATGCAGCGACGCGCATGAGCTGACCGGAAACTCACCTGTGTCTCCGCCTCTCTCTCTCTCCAGGTTTGGGATTCGCTGTAACTGCGTGCTGCCAGGGTTCATTACGACTCCAATGACAGATAAAGTGCCAGAGAAGGTTATTAGCAAGGTACAACACGCACGCACGCACACACAGGTGCACACACGCACACAGACATCCACACAGACACACACAAACAGGTACCTGCTGAATGTGACGTGAATTTAGTTTTTTCCTTTTTTTAAAACAATTTCCTGGAGTCTGATCACTGCAGCGAGCTGTTAAACATCATAAAAACTCGTAAAAATATTGTGACTGAAACAAAGCTGCCAACATATTTATTTACTTCCTGCTCCTCAGTGAAGCTGCGGCCATGTTTGTGTTTCAGATCGAGTCCTTGGTGCCTCTGGGAAGGATGGGCGAGCCGGCGGGTCAGTTTCATATCACTGATGCTTTTCACTGTCACTCTTCATCCAGGACATCAGATTCATACATGTGTCGTTCTGCTCCGGCCACACCGACACCAGCTGCGTTTAAATGAACACAAAGCTGTTGGATGAGTGGGATTTGTCCAAACATCTATATGGAACATGAGAACATCAGTGTTTCTGCATTTTAGAGTCATCAGCCACTTTAACGAGTGTTAAAATAGGACTGTGCTAGAAAACAGGAGTCACACTGAAACTGTCACACGCGGTGAAACAACCGTTCAAAATACAGACAAAATGCACTTTTTTGCGTTTTTCTCAGAGAATCACGAGAAACAGATCAAACATCTGTTTCTGTTACACTGCTTCATTAGGATGATGCAGTTTCAGAGTTGACACTGTGACACTCACAGCTGGGAAACAATGATTGACGAGTTGAACTTTTTCAAACAAATGTGTTTTTCAATTCTGAAACAAAAGTTTAGAGGGCTCAAAAATGCTGAAACAAATTATGCATTTTAAAAAATGCATAATTTCAGCCCAGCTCTCTGACAGCTGTAACTCAGCTGGTGGCATGAAGGTGAACGTTTGCATGGCCTCATAAAACAAACTAAAGTTAATTCATTAAAAAGATCAGCTGATCGGCTCTTTGCGTCCTCCAGAGGTCGCTGATGTCTGCGCCTTCCTCGCCTCGGACGACTCTCAGTACATCACCGGAGCCAGCATCGAAGTGACAGGTGCAGTTTCTCTATAAACTTTTCATTTCACATGACAAATGTTTTCAGTTTAACGAGAATACCAACACATCAGGACTCGTCTTTCTTTGTCAGGCGGACTTTTCATGGGTTAAATCAGCCGTCCGGCGAGCGCCCGACTGAAGACTGTGAGACTAGTTTCTACGTAATTATTATTTTTTGACTTGATTTTGATTGCGTGAATGTTTTTGTAATTTTGATGTGAACCTGTCACATGTTGTCTTAATAAACACTAGAATGTAATGTTGAATCTGAATGAAGCTTTAAAAAAGTTTTAACATGTTTGTGTGTTTTTGGGGCACAGCTGGGATTTGAACCAGCTGCTTTTGAGTTTTTAGTGTCTCCACACCATCATCACCACCAGAGCCTCCTCAGGCTTCCTGTCTTCTCTGAGAAGGTTTACATAATAACTCTGGCTTTAAAAACATTGTTGGAGGTCAAAGGTCAGCACACACAGTTTGAACCTGAAGGCTGAGCGTCCTCAGATGTTGCAGGTGTTTAACTCTGAGCTGCGAGCCGAGGTGCTGGCAGGCCTTTCAGGGCTGTTTGTTTCATAATCGGAAGCATCTTTGCTCCATCTGTGCTGCAGTTTTTCTGTCTTTTATTGTTGAAACCACAGCAGTTTCCACTTTGAGTCGTCTTCAGCAGATGCTGTTTCTCAGCTAAACATGTGAGTTTGGAAACAGGACCCATAATCTCAAAGACGACGTACCAGCACATTACGTCCCCCTCTGAGTGACACAGCTGGGATTGACTTGGTTTTAGAAGTTTAAATACAGCTGCTGAGAGGAGGAGAAAACAATAACGATGCCAAAATCTGTCTGCAAAACACTCAAGCAAAGAAAAACTGAGGTTTCCGTTTTTGTCTTTATAAAAAGTGAAGCTAGCAGCTCTCCAACAACCTGTCTTTTACTCACAAACGCATAAAATGTCTGAAAGCATTTTGAAATAATTACTTGCAGAGAACAAAGTTACGCTAACGAGGTTAACGAGTTAATCCCAGTTCTTTAAAAGTCTGTGACTAGTGATGAAACCGAACTGATGCTGATCTAGAGGAAAACAGGGGCATAATTTCAGAATGGCCACAAGATGTCGCTGTTTCACCTTCTAGTAACAAATAGAAACAGCAATCACTAAAGTAGACCATAATAAATATTTAATGGAGAGCACATAAATAATTTGAAGTTAAGGATATTTTGTTATATTACCAAGAAATAAATTAATATTGTCACCAATGCAGATTATGCTACTAAGGATTTGGGGAAAATACATTAAAGTAAGTCAAAAAACAAAACATGAAGCTGATCCAGAAGATAAATTAATTAAAAAACGCACAGAAATAAAAACATAATTACCAAGAAAACCTGTAGAGCTCTTTAAACTGCTAAATAATAAAGCATTTAAAATACATTATTAATAGACATCGTTCCCTATGTTGTTGCCTATGAACAAGTACTTTGACAAATAGCGACACCTTGTGGCCCTGTGTAGTAAAATCATGACAGCAGTTTGGAAGAAAAACAAGAGTCAAGCAGCTCTTTTTAAAAAGATTATATATTACAGAAACAAGAATTTAAAAAAATTACTTACAGACATTATAAAATACTTTTTTCTTTTTTCAGCACCATATTTTTATGTTGAAACGGCTTCAACACAATAAAAACAAACAAATAGTTGAGGTCATTCTCTCTGGAGGAGGGCAGATTTTTTTGGTTTTGGCTTTTTCGGTCATCCATCCTCCGGTTTCCTGCTATATATATTTAAAAAAGCACAAACAAATAAAACCAGAACCCCAGAATTAAATCGCCCCATCATTTTTCACTTTCCATCCCACAGTGGCGGACGACCTTCGCCCCCCTGCCTCTCTCACAGCCTCTCTCTCCCCCGTGGTGGTTCAGTATCTTTACCATCACAGCTCAGATCGATGCAGACTTTAAGTAAAAAGTTGTTCCGCGATTGCAAACCTGCAAAAGCCAACAAGTGAAACAGCAGCAAGGACAGGGACGTGACAGAGGTGGAGAGTCACCGTTTAATCATTACAGTGGAAGCAGGATGTAACAGCACAGTACAGTCGATGCAAACACTAAGACGGGATCTTACAGTAACGTGTGGCCACAGATTCTTATTTTTATTCCGTACAAAAGGAGTTTGAACAGGGCGGAGCACCGCGGTGAGTTTGACCTTCAAGTGTCAGCTGCAGGAAATAAATACAAACCACATGTGACTGAAATATTGGTTGGTTCTTGTTTTTTTAATCTCAAAGCACCCTGTTAGTTTTAAATAAATACAATAGAATATCACTATTTCTGTACAAATGGTATGTAATGCACATCTTCCCCAGGTACAAGCTTTATGAATTAGAAGAGACTACAGGAAGGAGTCGGAGTGGACACTACACCTTTGACACGTTTGTGTAATTAGCACCTTACCACACAGGTCAGTAAAAGCGTGCATTTTTATTTGCTGCTGCAGGAAAAACAGGAGGAATCTCTGAAGCTCTGACATGTTTAAACACTGATGGAAAACAACAAAGAGTCCAGACTCAGCAAACACCGGAGCGGCGTGGTGTTAGCGGCCTCGGTGAGGAGTGATTTAAAGAATCGGGTCTTTAAAAAAAGGCACCAGCAGCATGCAAATACAACAGCACTGCATTTAGCACAGTTTACAAAATGAATGGCTTTGATTTCACTGGTCACACGTCTCTCCTGCCTCGTGCATGCATCACATCGGCTCAGCGCGGTCTCGCTCCTCTCGGGTGGAGGAGGGATTGTCCTGCACCTCGCCACACGTTAACCTCGGTGCTCAGTTCCCTGTGTTTCTGCCGGTGTCGTTAATTCTTTGGTTCCTTAAAGTGTAAAAAGATCTGAATGTTACTCTGTAAACAGCATGGCTGAAGAGTCGCCCCTGATGACCTCACAAAGAGCCTCATCTACAGCTCAGGGGAACGTTTCTGACCTCTGGCTGTTCTTTTATGGTCACGTTTGTCTCCTGTTTTGCTTTCATGTGATTTTAACTGCATCACAGATAAAGGCGGCTGCACGGGAGCCTCTCACAGCCTGAACGACCGTCAGTCATGCTGCCTGCAGAGTGAATGTAGATTAGAGAAGTGGGAATGAGTGTGACCCGTTTCTGGGAGGAGATGTTGGATGGGGAGGTAGAGGGGCATCAGACCTCAGGTTGCCGGCTCGCTCTCAGGTCGGTGACGTTAAAGAAAACACTGTTTTATGTTGAAGAACGCTCCCTCCTGGCTTTATCTTCGTCTCGCGCGGCGGGTCGAAGGTCTCCTCTCCGCGAGTTTTTCAGATTTCTCTCCTCTTTTTTTTTGTTTTTGTGACGTCCATTAACTGTTGGGAGGATGTTGGTTTCCCCGGGCACGCACTTTACTGTGAGCGCGTGTTTGTCTCACAACAACTGCATGTATATGTAAGTGTGTGTGTGTGTGTGTTTTATATCATTTACAAATTAATTTACAAATTACTGGGCATGAATGTTTTTTTCATATATAAGTGTGTCTCTAAGTGTGTGTGTGTTTGCATGTATTGTGTGTGTTTGTGTTCTTAGGCTTGGAAACAAACAGGTCCCACTTCAAAACCAAACTGCTGGTTTTTCTCCCCAAAGTCTGACACCTTGATATCCCGCAGAGGAAGATGCTCCAGCTGTGGCGTGCTGATCTCCAGGACCGTCCTGTCGAAGCCCTTACGATACTGAGGAGAGACACAGAGACACGCACGTCAGGAAACCACAAAATGAAAAAGGTTTATAAAGTTTGTGTAAGTTGGCACATTAGGCTGAAGTTAGAGCAGACGTGGTTCTTCTCCTTATATAAAACAAACTCTCCCGTTGTACCCGCTCAAAAACAAACAGCTAAACACTTCATAAAATCCTCTAAATGTTCCTCTTGTGTTTTGCAGCTACATGTGAAACCGTTTGTCATCATAGTGTAATTAGTGATCGTTCTCAAATTTAAATCAACCTCAAAGATCCCATTAAATGAAAACTGTCTGTTATTGATGAGGAACGTGACACAGTGTGGGGTTAAACTCTTGTGCTTTCTCCAACAGCTCAGTCACACGACATAAAACTCCAACCTGTTTGTGACAATAAGTAAAAAAGCGGCTGCTCTCAACTTATGAGTGAATGTTTTTGATCTCAAAGCGACCGCCTGGTGTAAGGCGAACTGTCTCCAACCAATCACAGTCCAACTTGGACCGACTGCAGTCACTCTCAGACAGATTGGTGAAGGTTTGCCAATAATTTTTGTTCATCTACAAACACAATTTGCTCAGATGCTGCAATTAACCTGAGTCAGTCTGCATCGATGAGCACAGCTCGTCTGTTTTGTGTTTCTTTGCAAACAGCAGACTCGACTTATCTGGTTGCATTTCTGGTTTAAACTATGCAAAAGTCTCGAGTCTGCTCTTATTTCTTCATGTTTGTCTCGTTGGAGTCAGACTATCTTTACATTTTTTAAGTGGTCAAAGTTTTTCTTTGCACATCGTCTACTTTTTCATTACTTTCAGTTCATCCTTGCACCTGAGCATTTTCAGAGGGAACAGGTCAGAGTTCATAGATCGGTGTTAAACCAGTTAAACATTCAATCGAGAATAAAAAAGGCACCTGACTCAGCATGAATCAGTGTTCTGTCTACAGAAAACAGACAACTCTAGACAGTTTGTTCCATTTCTTTGGCTGAATCTATGAAAAATTTAAAAAATGACACACTTTAACAGACAGAAAATCGTATTTTGTGATTCCCAAAGAGCGACTAGTTGAAAACATATCTCAGCATGCTGTGCAGTGTGTCCTTAAAAAATCTGAGGAAACTGGACAAGATCAAAGTAGTGGTGCTAAAAAGTCCTAAAAAAACTATAGCAGCACCAAAGTTGCACAGAAGTTTTCAACTGACTGTGAGTTGTCGTAGACCTGCTCTCTGTCTGCAAAGCAACCATTTCCAAGGTAATGAGAGCGCAATCATTTAAAAACACTGTTTTTTCTAATGTGACTGCAACATCACAGAAAAAGAGGCAGCTTAATTTACTAGGACTGGATGAGGGTCAGACTAACTCTGGTCCATCATACATGGTTACGATGGTCCAGAGGAAAGATGTGACAGCTCCTCATCACCTTCAGTAACACGGAGCCTTTAACAGGTCTGGATGTAGTTTTATGTGTGTGAACTCACAGAGCAGCCATCGATCAAGGCTTTGATGTACGGGTTGGTCTCATAGCTCAGCTCCTCGTCGTTGGCACCCAGGAAGTGCAGCGCCCTTTGGTAGTTGTTCTCGGCGCTTTGGTCGGCCCAGGCCACGGAGCGGTGGCAGTGGTAGGTGAGGTTCTGACGGGCCTGGACGCTCAAGAGGCGCAGGAAGCCCAGCTGGACCACGCCCACGGGATCACCGTTGGAGTCGACGTAGGAGAACTGGGAGGAGGATGAGAAAGGAGAGGAGAGGATTTAATGATAAGACAACAAGCAGCAAAGAGGAAAAGTGTAAGATGAGTGTAAGGATGCAAACAAACGAGGGAAAGAAGGTTAAACAGGTCAAGAACTAAACTATTAAACTTAATTACTAACCTTACTACCAGTGGAAAACTGACTGTACCACGATCCTGGAGTCTCTTTGTCCCAGGAGCTCATCTCCACCTGTGACCACAATGATCCACGTCACACATTGTAGTTAAAGTTTCATTTAAACTCTGTTTTCACACAGACAGATAAAAACACCTTTTTTTTAAACCTGGGTGGCAAATTTCCTCAACATTACTGCTCTGACATCTTAGTTTTGTTATAAATGTTAAATAATTTTTTTTTCTTAGATAAAATGAGAAAATAGAAACCACCACAAACGCTTCGGGAACCCAAACATGTTGATTTAACCAAATTATTATTAGTTTAGTTAATAATAATGTTTTTTGACACAGTTGTTGTTTTTGCAGATTGCTGGACTGACCGTGTTGACGTCCTTGCTCGGGTACAAACACGTCTCTCCAGCACTAAAGTTACAGAAGACCTTGAAGGAGTCTCTGGAGCAGCCCTGATTGGGGTCGATCCAGTACTCTCCTGCAGGTGGCGACAGAGAAAAGAGGTGGGAAAATGTAAAAGTCTGACTTTGACTCTTAAAGATGTTCATTCATCATCGTCCTGGTACTGATATAAGTGCCAGGATCAGCTGCCAGGTTTGTTTTGGGTTTTGTGGTTTGTTTCCGTTACCGTCTTTGAGGTCGGGCTGGCTGAGGTTCAGGTCCTGGCAGGTGCGCGCGGGGCTGTCCTGAGTGCCCATAGGGAAACGCATCGTCTCGATCTCTTGACGGAGGGAGTTGAGAGAGCCAAAGATCTCCTCCATGCCTTCGCTGCCCATCAGGAACTCTGTGCCGGCGGTGTCAGATGCCGGCATGTCAGGGTCAAACTCCGGCGCCAGCTGGCTGGCATCGATGGAGCGTTTGGACTTGGGACTCCTCTGGATGGGCAGCGGCTGAATGACCTCACCAGGTGGGCCCTGGGAAGCAAGTTTACATCATTAACTGCAGTTCAGAGAGCACATGGAGAAGATTTAAATGAAGAAAGGTGGAGTACTAACAGGAGGTCCAGGAGGTCCTTGTACTCCTTTTTCTCCCTTTGGTCCAGCTCCTCCCTAAATCCAGCAGGAAAAGGAAAGAAGCATTACATCATCACATCGATTCATCTTTGAATTTTACTGACACTGCACTCATGTTAGCGTGGTTACTCACAGATGAACCCTTAGCTCCTTTGATACCTTGAGGACCCTGGAAAAGATGTCAGACTTTAATAAAACGGCTTCAATGACAGGTTTGAGGAGCAGGAGGAGGAAGAATGACGTCATGTTCCTGGAATAAAACAGCACAAATACTTACAGGAAGACCAGGAGGACCAGCAGGGCCGAGGGGTCCGGTGCCTCCAGGAAGTCCCTGTGTTACAAGACATGAGAATCATTTCCATAAAAAAGAGTCAAATAAAATAAAGGTTTCACTGCCTGCTCTTCATCGTGTGACAGAGGTCAAACTTACGGTCTCTCCTTTGGGTCCAGAGGATCCCTGAGGCCCAGGAAGGCCTCGGTCTCCCTTCTCTCCCTGCTCTCCCGGAGGTCCGATGAGACCGATAAGACCTTGGTGACCCTTCTCTCCCTTGGCTCCGGGGTCTCCACGCAGGCCGGGCAAACCAGGCGGTCCCTGCAGGAGGAGAAGCAGAGAAAAGAAAAGAAGAGGACGAAAGCAGGAGGACAGACGAGAAGAGGAAAGATGGAGGATTAAAGAAGGCAGCAGGAGCAAAGTGCAGCGTGACGGAGCATCAAGTGCAAACTTTGTGTTTGCTCTTACCAAAGGTCCAGGCGGTCCTTTCTCTCCAGCAGCTCCTGGTAATCCTTGTCCACCCTGAAACACAATTATTAACACACTTAGTGAGTGAACAGCAACACATCAAACAACAAGTGTCACACACAGTGAATTTGTTTAGTTGCTGTTTGAATAAACCCAAAAATGACTGATACACTGAACTGACCACTGATCCTGGGAGTCCTCGAAGACCTTCGGTTCCTGGTTTTCCTGGTTGACCCTGAGGGCCGACAGGACCCGTCTTTCCTGGGGGACCGACTGCACCTGGATCTCCCTGTGAAGGGTGACGCCAAAGAAACGCGATTAAAAGATTCCTTCTTTGCATCAGTAAAAGTTATGCATCACAAAAATAAGATTGATAAGAATCTGAGAAAAACAGAGTTAATCATTTATTGTAGAATCATTATTAGAAATAAAGGGTCAGTAATCAGATGTAAACATAGTTTTGTCTTATCATCTGAGAGCTTTTACTCACTGTGATCTGTGCAGATCATTTAGTAACTGAAGGACTCACCTTGGTTCCCTTCTCTCCCTGACGTCCCTCTGCTCCTCTTGCACCAGCAGGACCCTGACATGTAAATGAGGTAACAGTGCATCAGTGAACATAAGTGATAAAATACTGTATTCCTTCAAAGTTAATAAGCTTTCACTAAATCGTATAAATGAATTGTATTTTAAATAGAAGCCATTTAAATACGACTGCAGGAAAGAAACAGAATAAATGTTTGATGGTGTCCAGGATGCTGCGCTCAGGTTGGGTGTTTGGGTGATGATACTCTAAACATGACTGGTCAGTAAACACAACCTTATATGCTCAGGTAAATAAAAGGTCAAACTGCAAAACTCTGTGATTGTTTTCACCCTTTTTCAAAAGCTGGAAGCATTAAAAAAATATTGGCTGCATGAAAAACTTGTTACTTAAGTGATTTTTCACAGCAGCAGGTTGCCATCAGACTGAGTGATCTTACCCTCTTTCCTGGGGGTCCAGGAGGTCCGTTCTCACCAGGAGGTCCGGGCGTGCCCTGCGATAGGAGGCAGAATGAAAAGATTGATCCCTTGAAAAATTATATAAATGAAACTTGTCTGTTTTGGATATTTACTAAAACAATATATGAAAGTAATGAGAAAGTGGCCACTTTCATGAGTATTTTATAAGTTTTTACTATTTCTTTTCCATATGGGTGAGGAGCTGGATCATTTCTAATCCTTCATTTCTGCATCTCTGCTTTTTTACTCACAGGTTCTCCTGCTTCTCCGTCCTCTCCTCTCTCTCCCTTGGCACCATCCTGGCCCTAAAAACAAAGACGATGATGTCAGAGGTTTTCTTTGGGTTGTTCGGTTCAGCACGAAGCTCAAACGTGCAGTGAAGAGGCTGAACTGAACTGTCGGCAGCTGTGGAGCCACATTTAACATCTCTGCAAATAAATAAACGTGAATCATTCAAAAACGACACTTACTCTGGGTCCAACCTCACCAGGGGGGCCGGGATCACCAGGGAAACCAACAGGACCCTGAAATTAATACAAAAAGATCAATGATTAAACACAGTAAAGAGATCGGTGCTCACTGATCTGTGCGGCAGTCTGTGTATGTTCTGGTGTGTCCGGTTCTCATACTGGGTTTCCTTTGGGCCCGTCGTCTCCTGGTCCTCCTCGTCCTCCGGCAGGTCCAGCAGTTCCAGGTTGGCCCGCCTCTCCCTTCTCTCCGCGCTCTCCACGAGGACCCTGTCCACAGAAGTACAGACCTCTTTGTTTGCTCATGGATGATATTTAGATATCAGCGACAGCATGACCTCCTGATGCATCGGCTCAAAAAAGCATTAAGATCACATCGTTCACCTTCTTTCCAGCCTCTCCTACGATTCCAGGTGGTCCGGCCTCACCGGGCTCTCCCTGTGGAACAAATATCACATATTTTAATCCAGTTTTTCTGTTTTTGGACACAAAGCTGTAAAAATATTCCTTCAGTACTGCACCTTCTCTCCAACAGCCCCAGGATTACCAATACCACCAGGAGGACCTTGAGGACCCTGAAAACAGACAAAAACTGATCAAATAATTTCCATCAACAGTTACTCGGAGGAAAAAGTATCAGATAATCTACTTTAATTAATGCTGAACATGAGTTTCATGAGAATTTAATCTGCTAAAATTAACTTGATAGAAAAGGAGCGAGTTTCACAGAGGTTCAGTAAAAGCTCCAAACACTCACGTCAGCTCCGCTGGGTCCAGCAGGGCCACGGGGTCCTGGAGGGCCTGGAGGACCCTGGAAACATAAAGAGGATTTGGTTATTATCATCATGTTATTTATTTTGTTGCATACGTCATTACCAGTTATTACAATATTCATGTGTTTGTGAAACTCACCATAGGTCCGACATCTCCCGTCTCTCCTTTCTCCCCAGATGGTCCTGGCAGTCCCTGCAGAGCAAAGGTCAAAGTTCTGGATTAGGAGCTTTGCACAAGAGCGATGCTCGAACTGCACGAGTATTTACATCAAATCCAACGTAAAGAAAGGAAGTGTTGCTGTTTTTTGACATTTTCATGTTTTTACCTGGAGTCCGATGGGACCTGGGGCTCCTGGGAAGCCTCGGGTTCCCTCATCACCTTTAGCTCCGAAAGGACCCTGCTGCCCCCTCGGTCCAAGATCTCCATCAGCACCCTGCACCACAGAAGAAGAAGAACAAGGACAAAAGCAGGACATAAGAACAGTTAATGTGCTGTTCTCCTGACTGGATGGATCTAAACTAAAATCTGGAATAATCTTGTATATTCATCACATAACTACATTTTCATTTTAACAAGACCTTTATCAAATCTGTAAAGTAAAAACTGCAGCTATCATCAAATGCATGCACTTGAAATAAAAAGGAGTTTCTACTCACAGCTGGACCAGGCTGACCTACAGGACCGAGCGGCCCGGGTGGACCAGGAGGACCCTGCAAATAACCAGAAACAAGCACATGAACACAGAGAAACAACAATCATTAGGGGAGAAACAGCATTATTAGATCCTGATCGTTACCATCAGAGGTAAACATTAACCCCTGATTTAAGTCACTCACATGCTCTCCTTTGGCTCCTTTGGCACCCTTCTGCCCAGGCTCTCCAACCTCACCCTGAAACAATAAATAAAATTCATTTTATTTTACGCTCTGAGCTATTTTGACTCTTGACACCTTCTGAGGTGAAACATTCACCCTGCAGCTTTCCAAGAATCTTAAGCTAAGGTGTGATCTCTGTTACTTAGAGTTACTGGCCTTGTCTCCGTCCTCGCCAGGAACTCCAGCTGTTCCAGCAGGGCCGGGCAGACCCACAGGACCCTGCACTCCGTCCCGACCTGCTGGGCCAATGGGCCCTTTCTCACCCTGAGCAGGAGAAAGAGAGAAATCAATAATTGATTTTCATCATTAGCTGGACAGACTAAATTTGATTAACACATCCGGAAGACTCACAGGGACTCCCTTCTCTCCAGCTGGTCCAGGTGGGCCCTGAGGGCCTGGTCTGCCAGGAGGTCCGATGGGTCCAGCAGTACCAGCTGGTCCCCGCTCACCAGGAGACCCCTAAGAAATACATGAGGTCAGCACCAACCACAGCAGGTTTTCATTAAGTGAATAATTCATTCTTAAGTTGGAAGAATAAGTAACAGATTTTAAAAGTTTTTAAAAGATTTCTATCTCCTAGTGAGAGACTTGAAAAATTAAACAAATACAATGATGGTTAACATCCAAACTCAGAGTACGCGCTGTTCTCTCCTCACTTAACTGAAAGATCCAGACTTGCATCCATTATTTCTGAACTATGAACATTTCTTTAAATGAGTTGTTTTTTAATATGAACAGAAACCTACAGCAGGTCCAGGAGGTCCAGCAGGTCCTTCGCCTCCCTTCAGTCCTCCACCACCCTGGAAGAAATGACCATGCAGGAATAATCAGGACTCTTATTCTAATGACTGAGATAAGAAATGTTTCTTAAACACCTGGATCCTGGCTTGATTACATATGCTGGATCATTTATACTCACAGGGGTTCCAGGAAGTCCTCTCTCTCCTGGGAAGCCTCTCAGTCCTGGAGGACCATCTTTTCCAGGCCGTCCTGTGGGTCCAGGGTCCCCCTTGGTGCCCTCTTTCCCTGAGGGACCAGGAAGCCCCTGCTCACCAGGTGGACCTAGAGGTCCGGGATGGCCACGCTCGCCCATGGGGCCGGTCTCTCCTGATGGGCCCTGGAAGATGGACATGGAGAGGGTTGAGAGAAGAAGAAAGCAATGATGGAAGGAAGAATGCAAAGCAGCAGGGTGTGAATATGGAGAAGTGAAGTGTGTAAGTTGGCTCGTGATGTGATTTACTGTAGCAGTAACAGTATGTGCACCACGATGAATGAACTCACCTGAGGTCCAACAACTCCAGGAGGCCCAGGTGGACCCATTTTACCTTGGAAACCCTGCAAGACACAAACTCAGTTAACAGTTTATCTAGAAAACACAGACGCTCAGATCTGAAAGGCAAAGACGTGTCCACTCACAACCATCATCACAGTCTGTGACTGAGATGAAGAAAAATCTGCTGTGATGACTTTTTTTGTTTATTTGACACAAAACACAAATAATTCTTCTCCATAAATACAGATTCAAGCATCTCTGTGCATTAAATTTCACAGATCACTACTTAAATACTTCAGACAGACAGAAGACAGCAAAGCTGGGAGGAAGCCATGCAGTCAGTGGTCTGGATTAAAACCCACATCTATGGATTAGCCTTAAGGCATATGGGCCACCTGCTCCACTCAGTGAGCTCAGGTGGAGGCACCTCTAAGAAAGAAAAATAAATAAATAAATAAATAAAAAATACAAATTTAACTTACAACTTCTCCTCTCTGTCCGGGATGTCCTGGCAGGCCATCCTTTCCTGGTGGTCCCTGTAATAAAACAATAAACCAATTTTATCAAACTGTACAAAGTACCTCAGTTTTTTTATTAATAGCTCAGTGATATCACCCTGAATTTGTATCATTACTAAAATCAGTCTGTGAGGAACCGTAAATGAAAACGTTTACTTACAGGAGGTCCCTTTGGTCCGGGGAAACCATTGGCTCCCTGAGGTCCTGGCAAACCCTGAGAAATCACATGTGGTAAAGTAAGAACATTAAATATTTGACTCAAATTTAAAAGTAAGTTTTTCCAAGCAGGACACACTTCTGTGAACTTCAACACTCACCCTCTCTCCAAGAGGACCATGAGGTCCATCACTTCCTGAGGTTCCCTGACAGGAGCAATAAAAGAAGAATGAATTAAATACAAACTCTTCTTTTCTTTATTTAAATTATTTACAGGCAAAAATCAAAAGCAATAAATGTAAATGGCATCGAGGGTTTTTAGGCAAGTCTTGTTTAAAAAAAAAAAATCCAGCTCTGACATTTTTGTTCAAATATTTATATAAAGATGAGATACGAGTAATTTCTTTCACACATTCATGTAAAATATGAAGTGAAAACAGGATTCATCAGTAAATCACAGTGTGGACAGTTTGTTTCAGGTGTGCAGACGAACCTTTGCTCCTGGTTTCCCCGTGGCCCCCCTCGGCCCTCTCTGCCCTCGGGGGCCCTGATGGTCAAAAACAGCACGTATAGTTAAGTTACTACGATGCACTCAAATCATATGAAGCAACAATTAAACAACTCTGAAAACTGTGTTTCTGCTGATCACCAGAGGTTACACTGATGATGGGTGATGTACTGATAGGTTATTCTTTAACGCTGTGAGCAGAGCAGCTTCTAAACCCTGAGCATAATAAACAGAAAAAGTACCGTCGGGCCTCTCTGTCCTCTCGGACCTGGTTTGCCGGAAGTACCCTGAAGAGAATCAGACAGACAGTTAACAGTAAACATTAGTTAACATTAGAACTTTTGTTATAACCTGAGAAACTTTATCCTTGTTAGGTTTAAATGTCTGAGTCTTCCACAGAGACGTCGTCTTACCCTTGTTCCCTTCTCGCCGTTTGAACCAGGGAATCCTGGGAATCCAAGAGATCCCTAAAAATAAACCAACATGTCAGGATCAGCTGTTCCATCAGGATCAACCACTGATTCAGTGCTAATGAAAGGCTTGTGCTTCTCTTACCTTTGGTCCTTGTCTTCCAGGATATCCAGGAACTCCAGGTACACCAAGTTTACCCTGGAAACAAACGATGACGTCATCAATCACAGCAGGTGTGACTGCGTTTTCTAACCTGCTCCACTACAAACCAGCTGGTTATGACTGATTAATGCTGGCATGTAGGTGAGAAACCTGAGAAGCACTCAACATGATGCACAGGTGTAACAGTCACATTATCTTGTAATAAAGTTCATGTTATAAAGTTAAATGTCAGGTTTAATGGAGAAATTCACATCAATAAAACATAAAAAACTCCTCAAATATTTAGAAATATTCAAATAAATACTTGTTTCAGATCCCAGGTACAGGTGAAATATAATTCTTACACAAGTTATAAAAGTATTAAATGATGGTCTGAATGATAAAAATAATTACTTTTATGCAGTCTTGCTGTAATGAAACAGTTCATACCTTCTCACCAATCAGTCCAATAGCTCCAACCTCACCGGGGGGTCCAACACGACCCTTGGGCCCCTCCGGGCCGTCCTCTCCTCTGGGCCCTGATACTCCAATCTCTCCCTGTAAGAGATCAGAGTGGAAACACAGCTGTGAGATTAAATCTGTGCTGTATACAAAGCAATAACTCAGAGCAAATATTAACATGGGTTAGATTAAAAATCTGGACCATCCAGTCCTTCATTCAGCCATCTAGTGTTACATTAAAGAACCAGCCAACTGACCAATCAGCTGCTTCGTTATTCAGACTTTACCCTCTCTCCCTTGACACCGAAATCTCCTTTAATTCCCGGGAAGCCGTCTTCTCCCTGGCAACAAAAACAAATAAAAACACAATGAATAGATGTACATGACACCAACCTTGTTTTTAATTATAAAATGCAGTCACATGATATCTCCGTTTTCCTTTTTTAATCACCAAATGTTCACATTAACACGATGTTATTGTGTAAACGTGATATTTATTAATTTACCTTCTCTCCTTTGTGGCCTTTCAGGCCGCGGATGCCTTGTTCTCCCTGTGATCACAACAATTTCATAATCAATACATTTGCATTCTAATAAATCACATTTAAAAAATGTCTTTGCTAATTTGTTTTACGACACATTAAAAATGAAGTGCAGTGACCTTGACGCCCCGAGGACCAGGATAGCCGATAGCTCCCTGAGGACCGTTAGGACCCTGCAGACCAAAGAAAGCAGGTTTACAGCACAACACACACACTGTGGTAACTACGACCACAAGGACAAACCTAACAGAGGTTACAGGTCTCCTGTTAGGATGGATAATAATAGTAATATGAATGAAGTAATATAAAGTGATGGAGTTATGGCACCCACATGGTTTCCCTTGGTGCCAGGAGGCCCCTCCTTTCCTGGGTGACCCTGTAACATGAAAACAGAGAGTTTAAGGCTTAGAAACGACATCACCCAGCTTTAGGTGGTTCAACTTAATAAACGATATAAAGAAAGACAAACATACAGGAGGCCCATCAGCTCCAGGCATTCCTGGGAGACCTGGTTTTCCTGTGGGACCCTGGAGAAGGAGACAAAGTGTATATAAGGTCAATAAATGCTCCTTATTTGAAACGTCTCATATCTGAATGAAGCACACTTTTCTGCTTCGTCGCTGACGAGCACGACAGACTCACATGGTTGAAGTGTGAGCGAGAGAAAAGTGCACTGATACAGAGAACGAGTGTTATTCTATGAGACTCAGAGTGCTGATACCACTGCTCGGTGGGGAAAGTGTTGATGTGAATGAGGTAAGGCTGCACAATTTCACTTTAGTTTCAGAGATATTCATGCTGTCACTGTCACAGCTGCAGTGTCTGTGGGTCACTGAGCTGTATGTGGTAGTCGGGTTATATGAGAGTGACTGCAGTCTTCATGCAGGCAGCTGTGTGCTGTACTGCGTGTGCATGAGGTAAACCCTGCACTTCATATCAAACTTAATTTAGAAGATTCATTTTTAAGTGGAATAGCATAAGATCGTCATCTCTGACAATAGCCATCATATTTTCACCTTTGTGAGATGTGTGAGTTTGATTGGTTACTATAATTCTTAAACATCCCACAGACTCCTGCTGTAACAGGTGTTTAAAGATCTCTTCCTGACAACAGCACATCCTACTCCCTTTGTTTACTTTCTCGGTGTCGTCACTGCAGTATTTAAATGTCAGAGTTGGAGAATAGAGTTGAATAATGCAATGAATTAATAATATTCCAACTATTATATGACTGTTTATTGTTGAATACTTGTTTAGAGCCAACTTTCATTATGTAAATGTACTTTAAATAGAGTATGATGAATATCTAAGGTCTTACTTTCTCTCCTGGGGGTCCGATGGCCCCTTGAGGTCCCGGCATTCCCTGCAAAAAACCCCAAAACACCGTGTGACCTTTAATCAGTTTATGTAATTATTACAATTTGAGCATTAATCTTTCCTTTTATCTTTGTGTGCATGTTCCTGCATAGCTATTCCCATACATTATCACGTATCAGGTACGTCATAATGACCAGGTGTTCTCTCTCTCACCTGAGTTCCTGGGGTTCCCTGCTGACCTGGAGGTCCTGGCTCACCTTGGGGACCCTGAGGGACAGAAACAGAAGAGGAGAGAATAACGATCAGCGCAGGGCAAAGTGAACGGCAGAGGAGGAAGAGAGAATCTGTCAGAAACTAGCTAAAAGAAAAGTTTTGTGTTAACATTATGAGTTCTGATCTTAAATGTTCAAATACACACGATAACAGGATAACATGGAAACTGTTACTGACCAAGCTTCCTTTGGAACCGTGGGGTCCATCGTTTCCTCGAACACCCTGAGAGAAGATCGAGAGGAAGAAATTAAAAACGATTCCCCATAAATGTCTAAATGTCAGCTTCTACTCAAAGCATCCAGGGAACAGGAACTGAAAACATCATCTCTGGTGCTTTGCTCAGCATCACTCATAGAAAACGAAACATGTTGATGTTGATGCAGGTTTGTCTTTGTGGGCATCTTCCTATTTAAAGTGCAGTCGGCTAATTTTACACAAGTCTTTGGAAAAAAGTGCACAAAGTATTTGTCTGAAAGCGCTGGTTTGTACTTAAACATGTTATAAAATTTCAAAACAAATGTGAGAGTGTAAGGTAATAAAAAGTGTTTACTGTGTTTAACATTACATATTTAAAATCTGTAAGAAAAATACATGGAACAAGAACACTGATGTTCCTGCTTCTGTCATATTAAACTGATGGAATAAACTTCCCTTAAAGCTAAAACTTTACTTTAGCAGAACAAGCAGAAAGTTTAAATATATCATGCATTCATTTTTTACATGTTGGTATGTTTTGAGGAGGCTGTGGGAACATCACACGTTCATTTTTAGATTTGGGATGAAACCAGGTTACTGGCTGTTGGTTCAGGTGGTGCTGTGGGTGCTCAGTGGTCAGAGTGGGGTAAAACAATGCAGCCAAAATAACAGCAGAAGGCTGGGCGTGAAATCGCTTCTACTCACAGGAGGTCCGGGGATTCCTGGAGGACCTTTGGGTCCAAGCAAACCACGAGGTCCCTGCAAACACACAAGGACACACAGGCGTCATGCAAACCAGGATCATTCACTCACACATACTATTGTTTTTAATGGAAATGAAAGGAAAAACATAAAGAAAGAGAACTTATAAATATATAAAGTATAAATACAGAATGAGCTATTTAAAGAGGTAATCTGCATTCTCCTTCTTTATCAAATCTAAAAGACTGACCCACAACTAGCTGCATAAAAAACACAACTCCCTATTTCAGTGATTCTAAAAGCACGTTGGCTCCTCCTCCGTCTTTGTGTTACTGCACTACATTATTAATTACAGTAAAGATCCCTAAAATATCATAAAGGTGTGATGATTATGAAACAACAGGTGCAAAGGTGACCTTGTTATGTGAGATATAAAAACAGAGGCATGTATTTTGGGAGACCATTTAAAACACAGACAATAAAAGCACAAGTAGAATATAAATAGAAAATAGTGGGAGGTGTAGAATCAGCTGGGCTGTGACTGAAACACTCACTGGTTCACCTGGGAGACCCCTGGGTCCAACGTCTCCATCATCTCCCTGCAAACACAGAAGAAGCACGTTATGGATGAAAAGATGCTGATCAGCAGTGACACAATATCTGGATGTAATAATATTCGCAGATCTATGTACCCGCTCTCCGTCCTCTCCTGGGCCCCCTGGTGGTCCCAGTGGTCCAGAGTCACCCTAATAAAATATAAGGATGAAGCAGATGTAAATAAATGATTCTCCAGCGGTAATAAAGATTATAACTGAAAAACAATCATTGTTTTTGAGTTTGTTGGACGTACCCTGTGTCCTTTATCACCAGGCAGACCAGGAAGACCATCGAAACCACGGTCGCCCTGTGATAGACACAGACATAAACATTACTATTATCTCACTGTAGAAAGTAGAAATGCATCAGAAACAATCTCAATACAATAACAATGAGCACACAGCTGAGGCCTCAGGATCCATGAGAAAGACTTTGATACAGCTGAATAATCAGGGAGAACAAACTGACTGTGTCGAGCTTTTGGCACCAAAATGACACCAGTATTTAAATTTTAATATCAATTCTTATTGGACCAATAAAAAAGCTACAGAGACAGGGTGGAGGCTTCAGGCTGGTGGTGTTTAAATAAAGGCAGTGAGGGTACCTTAGTTCCAGGCTCTCCTGGCATTCCTCTGGCACCATCAGCTCCAGCACGGCCCTGCGAGGAGCAGAGGAAGAACATGTTTAAGTGAACCTACGTTTAAAGACAGCTTAAACAGGAGCACAGGTGAGCGTCTGGATGGACAAAAACTGGCTTTTAGAGGTTTTAAAACTTTCTGGTGACAGCCTGAACTGCAGGCCTGAAACGACACCTACTCTCATAAAACTTAAAAAATAAAATTTACAACAACAAGTGATACACACATCTTGATAAAAATGTCAGCTGTTCATACTCACTCTTCTTCCTGCTTTGCCTGGAGGGCCCATCATACCGTGGGGTCCCCTTGGACCCTGAAAATAAACCAGCGGCCCGTCAGAAGTGTCAGTTATAACTGTGATCTCACAGACATGAGCTGAAAAGGTTCACTTAGAACACAATACAGGAGTAATAATAATAAAGTCATTAATAATTTTACACACAGCTGTTGTTATTTACCTGAGGACCGGGGTCTCCAAGCTCTCCCTTCAAACCAGTACTTCCTGGATTTCCCTGAAAGAGACTCAATCGTCTCAGTCTCATTTTACTAATGACGATGTCATATACACTTAGAGAACAGACCGATTATTATGATCCAAATGAAAGGTAGCATACCAGGGGTCCAGGGCGTCCGGTGAATCCCATTGGTCCAGGAGGCCCCTTCAGAGCCATCTACAGAAAACACGACAGCTGCTTATAGCAGTGATTCAGGAAGAAACTCTGTTTGCATATTTATGTTCCCTGGATAAGATCATCGTCTTAACGTTCACAGAATACATCATCTCTGTTCTGTGTTCTCTTACTGACCACATTAAAGTCTTATTTTGATTCTGAGTTTTCATAACATAAATAGAAAAACGAAATAATTAACAAAGTGCAGTTTTAATAAAATATTGGAGACAATGTCATTTCACAAAAGGTGACAATACCAGGGCGAAACAAAGCATCATAGATAGAAAAGCTGAAATAAAAACTCATATCTGACCCTGGCTTGGGATAAGATGGCTGCAGCCTGAGCCTCCTGTGCAGAAACGACCGGCCCCTTGTCTCCTCCGCTCTGCCCGAAGCGGAACTGCAAACACAGAACGAACATTCAGACTCAGACCTGATCAGTGACAGTGACGCAGGAATTACTCTAACATATATATATAAAAAACAAGGAATAAACATTTGAATAAACAAACAACTCAACATCTGAGAGCATTCCTATAGACTGTAGCTGTGTTCAATGAGGAAAACCCGAAATAATCCAACTCTCGATGCTTATAAAAAACCAACACCGACAATAAAGAGTTAAAACACATTCAGATCTGGTTTAAACAAAACATTTGCCCAAATATGACTCATATTTATAGCTATTCTGATAGTTTCCATAATCAGTAAAGGCTGAAAGGTTAAAGGTGACTTACAGGCAGCATGAGTGAAGTTCCAGGAGGTCCAGGAACCCCATCAGCTCCAGGAAGACCAGGCCTACCAGGAGTGCCCTGCAGGATATCAGAGGGGCAACGGTGAGTCGGCCAGTATAAGAATTTAAAAACATAATCAATTGAGCTCCTTTTGTATAGCACATGTGTAACACACAGATTCAGATGCATGCCTACAAACCTTCAGATAAAGGAAAAATACTCACCCTCTCTCCGGGGTCACCGACAGAACCAGGAGGTCCAGAAGATCCAGGAGGTCCAGTGGGACCCTGCCAGATAAAAATTAAGAGTTTAAATATTTGTCGACAGAAAGTGAGGATTTATTTTTTAAGATGGAGAAAAATAATATTAACTTACAGCAGGTCCCTCAGGTCCTGGAGGTCCTTCAATCAGCATCCCCTGCAAAATCCAAAATAAAGTAAAAAGACAGACAGACAAACCCTCCACCATCAGGTGTCCTCTTAATGTCTACTCCATTAATCCTCTAATGAGCAACACTTCAGAATGTTTCTTAACTGGCCTCACAAGCTACAGCGCCACAAATATCTTTGTAAAGGTAAATGTGTATAACTACAAGGTTAACTGGCCACTTTGTTAGGTACACAGGTCCAGCTGCTTGTTAACACAAACATCAAATCAGTGGTCTGAAAAAGAGAAAATATCCAGTGAGCGCAGTTCTCTGGGAGAAAATGCCTCAATGATGTCAGAAGTCAGAGGATAAGGACTGCTTCAAACTGACAGCAGGCACAGAAAACTCAATTAATCACCAGTTACAACCAAAGCATCACTGAATGCAAACTGTGTTGAACCCTGAACAGATGAGCAGACCAGGCTGTGCTCCTGTGAGCTCAGAACAGGAAACTACAATCAAAACTGGACAACTGGAAAAATGTTGCCTGGTCTGATGACAATGCAGGAAGATGAAGCACAGAGCTCAGATTTCCTCAAACTGTTTTTTTTTTTGGATAAGACAGTGAGTTTACTGTATTCACATGATCTCCACAGCCACCAGACCTCAGTCCAACAGAGCACAGAGGATGTGCATTACAGATGTGCAAATCTGCAGCAGCTGTGTGATGCTATCATCACCAGAGTCTCTGAGGAATGTTTCCAGCACCTTGCTGAATCTAAAGAATTAAGGAAGTCCAAACTGACTGTAACAAGCAGCTCCTAACAAAATAATTGGTGAGTGTATTTCTTGGATTACTGTGAAGAGCAGGATAGTAAGGGGAAGGTTGCCAGTGCAATTCCCTGTAGCTTCTGGTAAAACACCCCCCCCCCCCCTCCCAAAACACCCGGTCAGGTAAAACTGTTGAATTGACTCACAGGCTCCAAGACAGCAGGCTCGCCCTTTTCTCCTTTCTGGCCTCTAACAGCAGCCTGAGGAAAACACACATGCAGTCAATAACAAGTACGTACACACACACGAGGCAGAAAAAGTGTGCACAAAGTCACTGAAAGCAGATTTCAGTGTTTTGACTGCATGCACATACACATGTGTCAAACATTATCGTACTAGAGTTGATAAAAGAGTAAAATAAAATGAAAACCTGCTCTGCTTGAATTAAAGTGTAAGTTTGTATCCAAATACCATTGATTCAGCAGCTCTCCAAACTGTTGGTCCATGACTTACAGACGTATTTATGCACAGATACAGAATCCTCTGAGCTGGGCACCAAAATACAAAGACATATACTCAAAACGACATTCAGGGCAAAAGATCACCTCTGAATGCCTCTTTATGGAGCATATGTGACAGTATAAGTTACTGTAAGGCTCAATACACACACTGTAAATTAAAACCCATTTCAACCACTGCTGTGATAACTTTGCCTTGAAACGCATTCGCTGTCCGTTTCTCTGTGACTGACTGAGTTTGCAAGCTATAAAACGGAGACTGTGAACAAATTTTACATGAATGTCGTCCACTCTGAATTCACGGTTTGGTGAATGATGGTTGATGCATCCAGTCTGGATAGCTGAGATTTCTAAACTCCTTCCTAACTCCATGTTTGAGGATCATCTCTGTGCCAGTTCTCAAAGCAATGTTCAGTGTTTGAATTCAAATTAGCAAATTAGCAACCAAAACATCAGTAGCTGAATTAATGTAAGGCTTAATGTAAGATAATCTCTCTCTGCAGTGCAAACTCAAACAAGTCACGTGACGGGACACTGAATGCAATTTCACGATACTTTGTAGAGCTGGTTGAAATGTTTTTTGTGTTTTTGCCTCTGAAGCAAAGCGACTTACGCCTCCCTCGTCTGTCACAGCGGACAGGGCGGGGCCAATGTTGCCATCAACCTCTGCAGTCTCTGGTGATGGTTCATTGTAGTCTCTGTAGTTATAGTCGTACTCCTTAAGGCCCACGTCCCCAGTCTCATACTCCTCAGTGAAGAGCTCTTCTCCAGTACCGCCCGCCTTGGCGGCGTCTACCTCTTCTCCCACCAGTGCTGGCTCCACCTGAGGCTGCGACGAGTTTATTGTAGCCACAGCGGGATGGATGGAGGGGCACGAGAGAATGATTCAAGCAAAGGAAAAGAAAAGGTGCAGAAAGGACGAGGAGAATAGTCAAAGAGAGGGGGAGAGGTGTGCAGGACGGGGAAATGTTCAGGGTGGAATTGAAATAAAGAATGAGAGGAAAGCAGCGGTGGAAGAGGAGGATACAGAAAAAAGTGAGTCTTACCTTTTATAAATTAAACAGTCACAGAGGGAGAGAACACAAACAGACATCTGGCAGACCGTACAGGCGATCAGGTTTATCCTGGAAACCCTAAATCTTCCATTAATCATCTGAAGTTTAGTTTATTCTGGAATAATTTCACCAAAGCTTTTTAACATCAGCCCTCGTGATGACCGGTGATCAAATACGTTCTCACAAATGTAAAAGTTTGAGAAGTAAAAACACATTTAATGGTGATGTTTGCATCGTACGTGCACACACAGAACTGATGTTAAACACTTTGTGAAGACGAGCTGCTACGCAAAGCAAAAACTATGTTATTTCTTTTTTTTTACTTACCATGTAAGTTTAATAACAAACAAGAATCCAGTGAATTTACTGCACAGTTTTCTAATATAAAAAAATCCACATTGCATTAATATATCTGACACACCCTCCCTGATAATTATGAATAATGTCGGTATTTGGTTTCTAAATCATATGCTGATAAAAAACGCAGCAAAAATCGAAACTGGAAAACAAAACAAAATCAAAAATGTGATGAATCTGCAAATCATCTAGATCTTTAGTACAGTTAGATTGTCTCTCAAACAAGAATGCATTTAATTCATCTTTTTTTGCTGAGGTTCAAAGCACACATCAAATATTCTCATGTGGATCCTGTTTTCACAAGATTCTTGTTCTTATGTCGAGATAATGACAATGATGGATCTCGAGATGAGAACAAAACGGGACTCTTGCTGTTAGGAACAACGGGAACCGCGTAAAAATATCTGACGGTACACTCGGATGATTGCGGTGCATTCTGTTTTGAAAGAGGTTTTCTTATGGCTTGTCACGTGACATCGATGCCAACAAAACAGTGATGAGTGGTTAGAAAAGTAAACGGAGAAACAAAGAGCTTAAACTACTTTGTTACACTACAAAGACTGGGCTCACCACCACACAGGAATCACATCCTCCTCTCCCTCAGAGGTTTTATTAAAACACTCATATGTGAAGTTTAAGCTGTTCTGTGGACTCTAGCTTGACCTGATGTGTGTTTCTGATAAGTGTGTCATCTTCTTTTTACCTGTACAGCGTTTTCTTCTTGTCCAACCACCTCACCCTCTGGCTGTGTGAAGGTCTCCTCATAGTAATAATCGGTCTCTGTAGGGGTGTGGCCAGCCTCAGAATATTCAGTGTCTACATCCTAATTGGTCAAGTGGACAGGAAGTGGGGGAGCAGGGAGGAAGTAAGCAAATTCGATTGAGAGAGTGTGGTTAGTTCAAAGTCTTCTGGTTCATGATGAGTTAAAAGAAGAAATGAGACATGAAACTGTGGTTGGCAAAGGCAAAGAGCTTTTTAGCTGCAACTCACATCTTTAAAGTTTAAAGAACCATTTTTGAAAAGAAATTTCAGGTCGTTTCAGAATCTCAGTGACTATAAATGTTGCCTTACGCAAGATTTAGAGAGTCATTGAGATAACTGTAGTGAGATTTCTTTTCGTTTCTTCGCTGAACCATTTTTGCTTTTTAAAGCTCACAAGCCAAGACTTAAGAAAGGGTGAAATATGATCGTATTGGTGGTAGAACTGAGAGCTTCTAGCCATCCCATCAGGTGAAAACATCATAACATGATGCTCTGGGATGAACTAGTTTCACCTCAGGATGAGACAACAGTGAAACAACCCCATTTAACAGCCTCACAGAACACGATTCAGTGAAGTCAATCACTGCTTTCCACAGCATGGAACATTTACTGAAATTCTGATTTTAAGCAAAGCATAATGGAAAGTTCTGTGAAGCTGCTTTACTCACATGAGATACAAAATATGACAGCAGACAGGGAGACGGAGATCAGGGAGAAAACACAGGTACGCAAAAAACAACCAAAACATAGAGAGGACAGAGTGACAGGGAGGTCTGATGTGTTGCAAGTGTGTAAAATATGATAGTATGTGTTGCATTTATGTGCCATAGCAATCCATGCTCATTCATTAGACCCGTATGTTAAAGGTTTCCCCGGAAAGAAAGAAACAGAGGGCTGGAGTGCGTTTATGTTCTGACATCCAGTTTCAGCAGCTTGAAGGTAGGAGTGAAGTAAAGAACAGTGAAACCGTTCGATTAGCCATGCTTCCCTTTGCACCGCTGTACCATATCATATGTGGAAGCTGGTGTGATCATGGAGATCATATGATATATGAACAGACAGCTTGGTATAAACCAGCTTCCATTCTGAAGGCCAGATTTTGCATCATCGAGGATTTGCATCAAAATTACTGAAAGTTCAAAGAATTCACAAAAGAAAGCAGGAAAAAAAAGAGGTTTCATAAAACTTTTGCTGCAGATCCTGGATGATGGAAAGATCTGGAAAAGAGATTGGAAAGATGGGACATACGACCCGGGCTGTTCCAACCCAAACATCGGCCTCCTGCTGTACCTGCTGATAACGGTTGGTAACTTTCTTCGGTGGGACTCCAGTTCCGCTCAGCGCTGTGTTGCCAAACGGTGGGAAAGGTTTGTGCGATTTTATATCCGGCACTTTGTTGACTCTTGTGGGTCTGGCTGGAGTCGGTCGGACTGGGGCAGATGTTGCCACTGACTTCGTCGGGGGGGAATCCCTGACGAAGTTATTCCCCCGTTTGCTCACCGGGGGGACTTTGGTCACAGCTTTAACGTCTTTGACGTCTGCCTTGCTTTGGGTTTTTACTTTTGGAGCTTTGGTGGCTGCAGATTTTGTAGGTCCTGGTTTTGATGCTTTGGTGGGTTTAGGTGCCTTGGTGGCTTTGACCACAGTTGTTTGAATTTTTGTTGTAGTTTTGTGGTTGCCATTAGCCTTAGCCCCACCATTGCTGTTACCTTTTGCTTTAACATCGGTGGCCGTTTTGCCGTTTCCATTGGCTTTCTTCTCTGTTGTGGCTTTTCCATTGCTGCTAGCCTTCGAGGTAACAGGAGCTTTCTTCTCAGCTACAACCTTACCATTGCCATTTCCATTTACTTTGACCTGAGGTGTTGGTTTGGCTCCAGTTGTAGCTTTTGCATTACCATTTGCTTTCTTCACAGCGCCAGTTTTGCCATTGCCATTCTTCGCTGGGGCAGCTGTGGGCTTAGATTTGGTTGGTTTGATTTTAGACAGGAGGACGTCTGCTGCAGTGGGCTTTGCTTTGGAGGACTTGGAAGCTTTGGTGGGAATAGGTGGCTTGATGACGAGTTTATATGATCCAGACTTGACGGGCTTAGCTGGAGTGGGCTTGGATTTTACAAGTGTGGGTTTAGCAGGTGCTGTTTTTTCAGTGACTGCCTTCTTCTAATAGCCGTGATTATTGTTTGGTTGAGATGTTATTTTGTATGTAAACGTGAATATGGACAAAGACAATGAAAGAGAGTAGAAGATGACAAAGATACACGGAGATGGGGAGGGGGATGAAAAGCACAAACAAGGGATGACAGAAGGAGAGAGAAAGACAAGAACGCATGTTTTGAGAAACAATGACATAAAGATGGCTAAGGCTCGGATGATTTACTGAGACTGTACAGGCATTACTGGATACAGCACAGAAGTACACTGACACCCCTTAAGCATTAAAAATGGAATTTACACCAAGATGGCCAAACAATATGAAATATTTCATGTCTATGAACCAATTTATTTGAGTTTGTTTTTGCTGATCTCTCCAATAATGCCATTCCCAATACTAAATAACAAAGCAGCATCTTCGTGCTAATAAGAACTGAGGCTGTGGTTTGGCAGAGGCACTGAGAGCGTGATGGGGCAGGTAAAGCTGGCTGCAAAACACTCACACATACACACACAGGTACACGCAAACATACATAACGCTGATACCAAACCTGCTGTGTTGTGATTAATGCACCAAGCAAACTGTAAGAGAAGGCTGCTGCAGTTTAGTCATGCAAAAGAAGTTGCAGGGACGGCGGTCTGGCATGCAAATGCGTGTTAGTCACATAAAACCACAATGTGTAAAGTTGTGTAGATCAATGACTCTAACCACCATGCTGCTACAATAAAATACATGCAAATCAAAACTGTATTCACAAACAATCGCCTACAAAAATACGTTATGAAGAGAAAACAGAGGAATATACCCTCCTCACAAAGGTCAGGGGAACAACCATGAATGCATTTACTAACACAATCACGTGCACTGACATTCTTGTATTTACACAGACGTTGATGTAGAAACTTTTGGTGCAGAAGCACAGTAGGTGCATGCGGTAACATCCTCCCAGACAATGAAGTAATCATGCAAAACAGTAACAGGACATCAAAGACTGTGTGTGTCATTAAACCCCATGTAGTGAGCGATCACAGGAAAGCTTCTGTAAGTGAAATAAGCTGATTACCCAATGTATGACAAACCACACCTAGTATCTGGTAACATGACAAACATGAAATCCACTGCATCTGTAATCTAACATGTAATCACTGTAATCCAAGAATTTTAAATATCTTAACGCTCTCTTAAAGTCCAGTTTATATGATTATGAAATCATATAAATATCAACTTTATCTCACAGCAATTCATTCAAAAATCTCCCTTTGAAGGTGTTTGACATCATTTGTAACCTAAATAAAACAACACAGCTGCACCCTCACTGCCCCAGTGCCCCCACCTGGCCACATGTGAACACACAACATATATGACAACATGTAAATGACAAAAATAATCCTGTGTGATGGGGATGGAGGTAATCACATGTCTGCATTAACGAGAGAAGCTGATGTAATAAAACAAAAAGGGGGTGTGGAGTAATGAGCGCAGAGCGAGAGAGAGGCAAAAATAAAACAAATAATTTATCGTGTAAGAAAATTTCGATTACATCCCAGCACTTGTAAACCTAATAATACAGGATGGATTATGAGCCACTTATGGTTTAAATGCCTCTCTCTCCCTCTCATTCTCCCTCCCTTCCACAAACCCTGCTCGTGTTTTCCTTCACTCTCGCTCCCTCTTTACCTGTTGGTTGGGGGCCCCAGGTTGGGGAGAGGGGGTCGCGGAGGAGGAGGCAATGCCTGTTGTTTCCTCATAATAATAGGGGTATTCATGGTCATCCTGCTCCTCATCAAAGTACTGAGACAGATGGAAGGAACGCGAAAGCGAGAGGAAGAACGCATGAAGAGGAGTTTAGATTTCCACGGGGAGGTTGAGAGAGGTTTTAGAGGCCATGTAGGGATAAATGAAGGTTAAGATGAAGAGTATGTGATGCAGCATTGGGGACGGGGGGAATAAACAACAGTAGGAGACAGAAACAGGATGATGAGAAAACACAAATCTTTGACTTTTTTCCCACTCATCAGAATCTGTGTCAAAAAGTGTTTAAATATGTCGGTACACAAGAATCTGGATGAATGAGAAAATAGCAAAAACAAAGCAATAGTGGAAGCCAATGAATAAAATCACAGAGATTTCTATTCATCCAAAAAAGAAAAAGTCATCTCAACAGCATCAACATGACAGGGTTTGGGAGTGTCGGAGCTCTGAAGTGACCGATAATTTATCCTGATTTAACATCAGACAAACTTCTAAAACAAAGTCTGTGTACTTTGGATGGATGCAGACGATGCAGTCACTGCCAGCTCACAAATATCAGTTTGTTTTACAGTGAAATTAATGAATGTAAGCTTGCAAAGCCTATAGTACTTAATGTAACGTGCACAACCAGTCTCAGTAAGTAAAGAGGCTCCACCTTAAGCCATCGTGATGCCAAATTCTTATACTTGAAAACCAATCAGAATTTAACATAATTCTATGTTCTAACAGGTCCTTTTCTTTCAACTCATTATATATAAAAAATGTCAAAAGACACTGATGTTTGCTTGTATCATCCTCATTCCCCTACCTTTCTGTGTTCCACTGCTCTAAAAAGTCAACAGCATAAAATCATAAAAGTGTAAAAAATGTAAAATCACAGCTCTGGGATGGGACGATGACAACGCCTCTGCTTTACGTCACCGAATGGGAGACACAGACTGTGGCGGTGAGGAGGAAAGCGGATGGATACAAACTGTTGCTGATGACGAGGATGCGAGAGAAAGACAGAAAGGGGGAGCAGCACTTTGATGACATCATCAGATGACCCAAACTGAACCCGAGGACTTCATTTTCAGACGAACTTTAGTAGATTTAGTTTGACAGCTAGACTTTTTAGAATCTTAAAAACTTTTTCCAGAAGGTTTAAAATATATTGTTTACTTTTTTTCTGATCTCAAGATGTTTTCAATATGTTGTGTTGTAACATAAATAAAAACAATAAATAGTTAATAATCCTAATGATAGAACTTTAACATAGGCAGAGGAACTGATGGATATAACAGAGATATATTTGCACTACTTTGCACTTAAGGCGGATGTTGCACAAGGATCAGCGATATTCACTGACTGCTTAAAGTTTATTGTAAGCATTCAGCAGGCCGGTCAGTTTTCGCTCCTGTTCCTGCTTTTTATCTTTCAATAGCTACAAAATACATTTTTATTTAAATTATTGGGATTCGGTGAAAAGTTTTCTTTCTACAGGAAGTGTCACAGAAATCCAAAACAAAGTCCGAGATTCTGTTTGGGCATCTTTTACCGGAGCTACAGACGAGCCCTCAGTTTTGTGAATGAGCTGTAACCTCCTCAGGACTTTATATTTACTTTGTGTTAACAAAGCACCACGAATGCGACTCTAACAAAGGTTACTGTGGGAAGATTCTTTGATATTAAATGACTAATGAATTGATGTCTGTTTCTGGACTTGTTGTGGTGTTACTCACGTATGTGTTGGGGTCCTGAGCTTGGGTTTTGGGCAGAGGGGAGTCACAGTCAGGGCTGTAGTGTTCACAGAAGTCATAGGCAGCTTGAGGGTTGGAGGCAATCATCAGCTGCTGGATGTCTCCCTGTGGAGGAAAAAACAAACACATAATTAGAACTTGTTCCTGTGACCAAAACACGAACAAACGTGTGATTTTCCTGCTGAAACTTTGTTGCCACCCAGTCAGTAACATCACAGTTTATCTTGATCGAGCTCCTCACCTGGAACACCTCCTCGTCCAGCAGGCGGGCTCCAAACACTGTGATGCCATTGGTGTCAACCACTGCCTTGTTGCCCCTGGGCAGAGGGCGGGTCATCTTCTTCTTGCAGTCCAGCAGCAGTGTCACATTCTTCTTGGAAACAGAGAAAGCAATGCGATGCCACCTACAGACGAGGAGGAGGAACCACAGGCAATTCAATGAGCAACGTGAGAACAGCCCTAAATAAACAGCCATCAGCAACCCCACAAAAAATAATATTGAGTTTCCACACAGCAAACACTGGTCCCATTCACACCTACACCACCACAATCATGTCATTTCAACTGGTCACAAACTGGTTGTTGTTGCTGGTTACTGACTTGCCATCAGCCAGGTTGACGCCTTTGAAGAGTGGGTAGTCCTCGGGAGCTGGCTTGCCGCTCTGGTCCTCATACAGGAAAACAGGTGAACGTCCCAGTTCGATACCCAGCTGCTGGACGCCCTGCTCGCTGTAGATGGAGAGGAGGAAGGCCTGGAGGCCAGCCTGGGCTTTAACCAGAGCCATGACGGAGAAATTCTCCGGGAAACGACCTGAGGATGAGAGCGAGGGAAGTATTAACCATATTTGTAGATGAGGAAAGATGACAAGAACGAAGCAGATGTGCAGACTGGAAAGAAACATAGAGGCAGAAATGTGAAAATAACACTAATGAAGAGCTTTAATTTATTAAATACACATGTCAGCATGAAGTGGTTACATAATGTCACGCTATGATCCCATGTGGAGCTGGCATAGATGGTGTATCACATAATGACAGCTGGAGAAAGAAGGCTGAACATCAGCTTTGACTTTTGAGGATTTATTCACAGCCACATAAGTGCTACCGTCTCCTTTCTGCCCTCACTCCGGGGTGTCAGGCAGCTTCTAAAGTTAATTTGTTGTGGGTTTTCCACATACTTTAACTCTGCTCCTGCACTGAAAACACATAATTATACTTAATATCCACGAGCATCACGCAGAGGGCTCAGCTGCTCCACGCAGCTCAGTGCAAACAGATACCAACCAGTAAGGATAATTACAGGTTTCCTGTCTGGAATTCATGGTAAATATTAAATGCAAAGCTGTTTTTACACTGTGAGGTGGGACAGGTTTAAATAATACTACCTTAAATGTTAAATTCCTTTCCCCCAAACAATCTGAAATATTAAAATAAGATAAGATCTGCTATATGGCGGTAATACTGTGCAATATTGATACAGCTAGCAAAGATAATTATTACAACAGAAGCTGTTCTGAGCTAACATTGGGTATAATATGCAAAACTTCACGACATGGATGAATTACTTTCTACACGATCAGATTTATGGCACATTTATGAACAAAAGAAAAATACTTTTTTCTGTCTGCATGCAGACTGGGTTTGTTTCTTTGGATGGCACCTATGAGGAATTACAAAAAACAAACAGTCTCTTCACAACATTTAACTCTCGGCCTAAAATGTTTTTACACATATAATTATAATGTTCATACTTTAAAAGATTCCTTAAATGCTTTACAATAAAAGCTGTTGTTCTGCAGGACTGTGCAAAAATCTCCCTTCACTTCTTTAGATGTTGCCAAAGAGACATATTTGTTCAGTTTCTAGTCTCGAGTAAAAGTTCTGCACGATTTCAGGAAGTCATGCTTTTTATCTCCTTTTCTGTCCTTGTATCCGAACATTTTCACAGGAATGTTTTTGTTTGTTAAACCACTTTAAATTGACCTGTGAATCATTCAAGCGTATAAAAGGCACCAAACTCGTGGGATAAACTAGAATTGTGTTTAAAAATAACTCAGGCACTTTGTTACCACCAGACTGTCATCAAAACTCAATTTGTTCCCATTTGAAATAGTTGAAAAACATAACAGAGTTTGACTTAAAATTTTTGTACCTACAAGAGCTGCTTTCTAAAAATATATCACTGCATGATGTGAACCTTGATGTGAAAAAATAGGAAAGTAACCGGTCAAAAGAAAACTATCTGGAGCAGTGAAGCATTCCTGGGCAGAATAAACCCAGAACTCAACATTATCGAAGCAGCGTGGATGCACTTTAACGGAGAACAGCATCCGAAGGAGAGCTCTGAATGTCCTAAAGACTTCTTAAATTAAGAGTTCAGACTGTGTTGAAGAATAATGATAGTCATATCAAATATTCAAGCTGTTTTTGTGTCATATATTCATACATACTGTGCATGTAGGTTTGCACATTTAATAAATTGTTGCACCCATTTTGCATTTTTTAAGAAAAATACCGTGTAAACCGAATCGATGACATATCAGGTGTATTCACCCGTGAACGGCTGAACTCTGCAGCTTTACTTTAATCATCTTGAGAAAAGTGTGAGAGAATACCTCTGATAATGTCATTACGTTTTATTCTTACATCATATTATAGAAGTCAGTCACCTCAGTAAGTAAAGTAAAACAACAACAAAAAACAATTAGGTTGTGTATAAGGTTAAAAACAATTCTTGAGGCTCTTTACAAACCAGTCAGCTCAAAGACTCTAACACTTTGACGCCCAGCCGGGTGGAGGCCTACCTGAGAAGAGCTGCTTGGTGGGTGCGGAGATCTGGGCCTTCTTGGTGATGCGGAAAGCATGATCGGGGCTGCTGGAGCGACGGGATGTGCAGAAGCCAGGGACCTTCTTCACACCCTCAGGGAGAGAGGGAACCTGCAGAGCCCGTAACACATCGACCGGGTCTAATGACAAAGAAACAAGCAAAGAAAACAGTCATTACGGTTATTTTTAAGACGTGACGTTCACTAAGTAAACAAGTAAAATCTTAAGGCTGATGGTTTAGTTGCTAGAAATACTGCAACATGACTCTAAATCAGCACCTTACACACAGTCATCATTAACACAAACTGGTCTGTGGAGCTTTCAGAACAATGGAAACTAAAGAGATAAAATCTGAATTACAGCTTTTTCTGCACAGAGTACTTAACTCTTTTTCTTGAGTGAGAAAAAAACAGCCTCAGACCTTGAACGATTACTCCACAGCAGACCTAAATATTGTAAGTTCAGCTGTTTCCTCTAATAGCTTTCTGGAAGGCTGTCCATCCTGTAAGCTGTATAGAAATAACTGAAAAGACCTTTTTAATATTACCAAATATTTTACAAAAAAGGGCAGTTTTATTTTTCATTGCAGTCATTCTTTGCAATTTTCCCCAGAGAATCAAAAAGGTCGATCTCAAATGTTCTCGAATCACTAATGTGATATAGGATCAGGTCCAGCAGATGCCCACAATGGCCGCCACTGTACATTTAGGTTTAATGTAAGAAAGGAGGCCCTGTGTCAGAGCGAGTGGGCGGCGGTCCAAGCCACATATATGAAGCAGTGCAGGGCAGGTACAGGAAAGCTCAGTTTAATGCAGAGCGTAGACAGTGGCGTCTATTCTGCTCGCGCTTATCGAGCAGCTGAAACAAGCGGCTGTTGACGTGATCGCGCTGAGTCAAACGAAGATTTGTCTGACACCACACAATCATTTCACAGTCCCCCCCTGACACGTACACGCAGGAATGCACGCGCTCGCTCGACAAATATTCAACACATACCTGAACATCGTACAATCACACACACACAGCCTCACATCCCGTCTCCACATCGGAGGTCAGTCAGTCTGTTTCTGCGGCTGACTTTCTCACATTGCTCAAAGGCACTGTCATTGAGGAACCTCTGGGGTTCAGGGTGTGAGTCCCTTTATGATCAATTTTAACAAACAGAACTGTAACAGCAGAAGCAGAAGTGCTGCTCCCTGTACATCAGGAATATTTCTGCTTAAAACCAGAATCTTTGAAGTATTGATTTGTATTATTGGCATGTTTTAAGGCTGGATAGTTTGATATTTATAATACTTGGTGTTGAATCCTAAAAAGGCTGCTTGTTGGCAGCATCAGGGAGACGTTATACTGTCACTGTAGCAGGTCCAGAAGTTTTTTATTATGTACAAATCTACATGATTCTCATTTGAAGACTTAAAAAAATAACAGTGAAGTTTGTTTCCTATGAAATGCTCAGAGCTGCTGGGAACTCTGCTGTCCACTTAGATAGAATAATAAATACACATGGCACAAGTGCTGCCAAGGCGTGAAAACAACTGGCCTGCATAAAAACCCAGTGAAGTCTAATTATAAAGCATATCTCACTGAGGTTTTAAAGTGAGGCAGTTCCATCCTCCCTCAGTGTTGGCGAGCCTCTCTGTGTTTGAGCTTACTTTACTGTTAACAACCAATTAAACTCATTTACAGCCAGCCCTGCTGTGGCACCTCTCATAATAAACTCACAGCATCACTGACACGTTTCTCTGGTACAAAAAAATGACAGAAAAAAAAAGATGTATCATCTTCTACATGACAAGTTTCTTTTACTTTTTTCACCCTGCAGCCACATTAATAAACCGTCATTTCCACGTACTTCAAATAACGACCTATTTATAGACAACCTGTAATTATTCCACCCTCAGCATGTTTAAAAAGCACAGTGGACCATATAACAGCAGGGCACTCACTCAGGGCCACTGTTGCCACTGTGGACATCACAGCCAAACATGTGAACAGCAGAGAAGTGAAAAATCACCGCACAGTGTGAGACATGTGTTTCCTAAACTAACGATCAGGCACAAAGTTCATCAGACTTCCGAAGACAGAATCAGGAGTAAAGTTTCACATTCAAAGTGTGAATGAGAGAATCAGAAAAAAGAAACAGTTTGACTACATCAGCATCATAAATGACTTTAAGTTGGCACAGATCCTCAGTGTCACCTGTCTGCTGCTGTCAAACATAAAGATCCACAGTCGGCGGCTCGTACTGTGACACTGTGAGGCTGTTTATTGTGTTTATCAGCCATTTATGAGGTTTACACTGTGGTTTCCTCAAATCACACTCGTCCCATCAGAGGTGCATATGTTTAGGTGACACCCAGTTTATCAGGGGCACAGTTTATGAGATCGTGCCCACAAACTGTAATATTTATTCAGACAGAGCAAACGGTGCATTAATATTGGCTCCTCAACCACAGCCCATTAACGTCACTCTGCTTGAAGTTAGTGAAAGTGGAAACATGAGACAGGTTAAAACAGAAAACACATATGAAGAAGAGTCCTTCAATAATATAAAAAAATTCTAGCCTTTTCTAATTTTTCATTTCCAGACATAGGTGTCTCGATGGCACTAGCTGTACATGATATAATAAAGTAAAAAGAGGTAAAGAACGAACTGGAGAAAACTAGGCTCCATACTTTCCCTGACTTTCAATGGAGTTTCCTTAATTAAAAAACTTTCCAGGACCTGGAGGATGCTGATCTGTTTATCTGCATAACTTTGAAGTCTTTTGCAGATCTTTGCAGCAAAAAGACAGAGAAGAGGTTCAGGCAAAAGTGGTGTGTGTGTGTGTGTGTGTGTGACAGCAGACAGCTTGGTTCTGTGATGGCAGGATACTGGATCGGATTGCACCCCGAGCTCCCCCAGTACGCCCAGTACAATGTGCCGCTCTGTTCCCGACTCCCTGTCCAGCTCACATTTGCAGACGGGGCCCTTCCTGCCTAAAGGACCACAATCAGGACAAAAACGCACCCACAAAAATAACACGCTGGGCCACAGAGCTACACACAGAGAAAATTGCACCTATACGTGAGACGAGGAGTGGCAAAAATGAAATTAGACAAGGTAAGAAAACAGACGGCCGAGGGGCACAAGCTCTCCTTCTTCACTTCTCTCTCCTTCCTCTTCCCAGTTCCTTGCTCGTTCGTACCATAAGCGCTAACAGATGGCTGCAGCCTTTTGATGTAAATGTGGGCTAATTACTCTGCTGTCATTAAGACAGGAAACGGGGCTCCCAGCCACCTGAGAGCACATTACAGTAGCCTGTACAGGTATACCTACTGACAGCCTGAACATTTAGAGAACATCTATCTATCTATCTATCTTGAACACAGCAAGTGTAAACACTGAAAACATCTATTAAGTGAAACTGAAAACTGCCACAATATATTTTAAAAAGATTATCAGACTCGGTCTGTGTGTTTTATCCTTAAACCATCGAGTCTGGAATAATGGTTTGCTGTTCAGTGTATAATGAGCCTGGAGCATGGAGTAGATGTATTTTTGAACAGGTGCCCCACGACTGAAACAATCCTGTCCCTGTTACACTGGGAGCCACCCAGTTACACACAAACCACAACTGACCAAACACGCAGACCACAAGCTTCTTCCACTGTGATAGGAAACACATGTGATACTCAGGGTGGCGATCACACTGTAAAATGACTCGTGCAGCTAAAACTGCAATAAGCTCCTCCATAGTTTCAACTGCTGCAATTCCCCAGAGTCACCACTAGATGGAGCCGAAAGAGACTTAACTAACTGTGACATGAGCACAGTCAGGCCTGTTGAAGTCCCACATGCCACACCAGCACACATATGTGTTTACATGTACACACTCAGTGCAAACAGACACACTCACAGGAGTGTGAGATAAACTGCTAACAGGAGTCGGTACACTCTGCTAACGAGCAGCTTCATTGACTTAACAGAAAACACAAAGCAGCTGGACACGCAGATTAAACTCTGTCTGCACATAACGTCAGAAAGAGGATTACTGGGGAGGAAAGCATGCGCAGAGAAGGAATAAAGCTCATTGTGTTCCTCATAAAGAGCACAAGACCTTAAAAAACTCCAAAAATATCAAACATTAGTAACAAGCGACTCATAGTGACACGCGTCCGATCCATCCACTCATTCTGTACAAGTGCTTCTTGGATTAGAGTTTATCGTGACGTACAATGACTCAAAGGACACTCTGGATACGTTTAAAAAGTTTAAAACATCAAAATAAAGAATAAAAGAAATAAAGACAAAATTATGGGTTAAATATTAAATATCAATATTAAATTAAATATCACAGTAGCTTTGTTTGTTGAAACTGGTTTACCAGGTGACTGAGTTCACTTGCTTCCCTCTCCACTGCTTTGTGCCTAAGATTATTTGTGTGTGTGCCTGTGTGTGTGCCTGTGTGTGTGCATGCCCTTTGTATTTCTGGTACAGCTGTGCCAAATACCAGACACACACTCCAGCTGACACTATGACCTCTCACCTCTCACCTTTACACAACTACAACGTTGTCAGACACAAAGAGCAAGAAAAGTGCTATATTGACAATGGACACACACACACACACACACACACACACACACACACACACACACACACACACACACACATGTACACAGATAAGCACTTTAGAGTCACTCATATAAGAAAATTCTTTAAAAAAATTAAAAATTAAAACTACTTTCAAAAACTGTCTCATAAAATTTGTTCTGTGATCACCAGCTGTGTCTCCATCCAGCCTGCTGACCACGGAGGCTTGCAGCTCAGGCTCCAGGTTATAATTTCCAACATGCTGCTCTATAGTTATGATTTATTTATAATGCCTGTGTATACAGACAGAAAATCCATTATGAGAAGCCGTGCCGTAGAAAGGGAGTTATTTGAATTGACATGATTTATTTGGTTTAAGTCAGTGTGTGGCTGTTTGCAACATAAATGTTACACCATGTGACACAATCTGTAACTGAAAGAGAGAAAACCAAAGCAGGACTCGCCTTTGTACCACACGGATGTCAGTAAATCCTCCCTGAAAACCTGAAGGAGGCCAAAAAGAGAAGAAACTGAACAGACAGTAGCAGATAACTGCTGCTGTCTGTTCTGCTGTCAGCAACTAACACTGGAGGTAACACACATGGATTAAGAATATCATAATTCAATAAGAACAATTAATCCCCTTAAAACATACAAGTTATTGCCATTCATCCTACTCTGATCCAGAAAGCAAGTCGAGTTTGTGAAGTTATTTGAAGTAGAAGATGATAATGTTATTTTTAATATGAGTATCTGCCACTGTACCAGTACATATATGAAAGAAAATAAGAAAAACCTTTGTTGTTACGCCCCTCTGCAGCCCCTGATCTCCTCAATGTGTTCAGCTGGTAATAATTGGCCACGCCTACTCAGGTGTGAAGAAAAGCATACCTGAGGCAAGCTTCCCAGGAGCTCACTAGTCTTTGTCTTGGTGGCACCAGCCAGTTCAGCCAGCCTGCTGTGCCATTTTAAGCTAAAACCTCTTCTCACTAACACTCTGGTATTCGTCTCCTTTTTTTATTTTGCAGCTTTTGAGCCGGGTCGTAACATTTCTACTAAACTTGGTCTTATTTTAAAGGGCGTCTCTTTTGCTTTCTTTGCTTATCCTGTCATCTATGATGGTCCTTTAAAGTCAGCGCTCAGTGAGTGTTAACTGTACTGTAAGTCCAATCATTCCTTTGAGAAAACAAACAAAGCATCTCTTTGTCTTTATACTTAATCTCATATACTTTGTTTTCAGCTTTTAATACCTGCCACTAAGTTTAGAGTATCTGCACTAATGAATCACAGTCTCCGTGTGGTTTATAAGTAACTGCAGGGCAGTGCCAACATTTACTGTACGGCAGCTCCCCGTGTGCCATTATGTGGTCTGTGCCAGTCTGCGTGTGCGTCCCCGATGATGCCAACGTGTATCATGCAGAGTCGTGTGTGGTTTCAAAGCTGCAGGCCGCAGTCTCAGTTTGGATCTGAGGGTGACTACTGACACCACAAGGCCTACCCGGGACCAGAAGGCCCCGGAGCAGGAGGCAGTCACGAGTGAGTCCCTGTAACTTACTATCACACAGAGCAGACAGAGAGAAAAGGCACAAATTAGACAGCAGTCTTAAGACCGTTGGTGCCCCTGTGCTGAATGAGAGGCCTTCACAGCTGAGCTCTGGATGTTCTTCACAAGTCTGAACAGCGCACATCACAATCTACACTTTTAACTGAAAAGCACTCGTTACACTGAACACTTTTATAACAGAGAAAGAAAAATGAGCATCAGTGCCAGTCCATGTGGGTTCACACAATTCTCTCGTTATAAAAGCTGTTTGTAGACTCCACACACATAAACTGGATCATTTCACAGAGAGACCTTCTGAAAACTGCTACTGCACATTACCCACAATCTATATTTTACCATTTAAATGCTGTAAACTAACACAGATCTGAAATTATCCACAGTAGAGATAATAAATTTACCATAAATCAAACACTTTAAGTAAGAATGAACCAGACAAAGAGGCGATAAGAAAGAGAGGAATGGGAGCAGTAAGCAGTTGGAAATCCCCTAACACACACACACAGACACACACACACACACACACACACACACACACACACACACACACACACACACACACACACACACACCCTCATCGTGTGTTCTGTGGCAACAATTTAGCTGCAGGAACACATGTGAGGCGTCGGCGGGTAAACACCACTTCAGGGGGAATGCGTGAGAACTTTGACTCGTTGTAAAGTTGTGTTGAGATTCTTACTTATGCGGGAAGATTATGCCTTCAGGACTGCAACATTTAAAGCATTCAACCCTCAGAACTCCAAGAAAGAAGGGGATAAAGTCTGAAGACACCTCTGTAAATCTGAAAACACCGACTCTGAATACTAGAAATTCTGTCGTTATTATAGAATTAACTCTGACTTTCCCTGTCTTCCACACAATACACGCTGGGATAAACTCCATAAATGCCACTCCACCTGTGAGCTCAATAAAGACAAACAGATTTAGAGGCAGGATTAAGTGGGACAGCTGGTGGTTACTGCATTAAGAAAATGTAAAGCCCCAAAAACCTTCAAAGTGCTTTTCTGTCATCGTTCATGCTTCAGGGTAGCATTTTCCAGTGAAGTCTAAAAACATAACTGGTTAAAGCCACAATTTAAAACTATTTTCAAATGCATAGACAGCATTGATGTCTGGAAAAAAGATGTACATTAACATTACATGTAAAATCACACAGCTGCTCTCCATACCCTCCCACATCAACTTCCTTGAAGCAGCAAAATAACAGTGACTAGGAATAGCATCCTATACAGACAGCCTGTCATTATAAAGTTGGCACGCTCTCACGTCGTTCTTGCACATCTTCTGCTCAAACAGAATGTCTCCCAAGAACGACTATCCCCACGCACAAACCGCTAAATCATCACCTATAAAACTGTGGAAACGAGACCAACTATCTTCAGCTCGCTCCAGTCTGCAGTGCTAATGTGGTTTTGTCTGAGAAAGGATTTCAAATATTCACCGTCTGAGGGAATGTCGTGGGCTAGAAATGAGGCCTGAGAGTGTTTCAGCATATCTCAGCTTTGACGTATGCATGCTTTAATCTTGTCTAGACTGAGAGAGTAGGTCAGCGTGTCACACATTTTGTTACAATACTGGATTCAATAACGCATCAATCCAAGAGTGAGGACAACCTGTGGAGGCTCGAATCCAGGAAACACAGGAAGTGTTAAAGATGAAAAGGAAACCGTGCACAGTGTAGGCTGCGCTGTGATATCTGTGTCACTGTTCAGCTTCCACTTTGTTAATAGTTTTTGAACTGCTGGCTATTAGATGGCATTCTGACAGGCATTAAGAACATGGGCTGTGTTTGCCCTGAACTGTGCATTTCAGGCAACCTGCTCTCACACGTCGTGTTCTACCACCAAAGACACTTTACATTACATATGGTTAGGTTTAGATTTAAGCACTGGTGGAGATTTATTCATCCCAAAAGTAGACATGGAATGAGAGGGTGCATGAGAACTGCCTGCAAGGCTCAACTTAGGGCACAAGTCAGCTGAAAGTTTACTGTTTTACAAAGTCTCTGAGAAAAATCTAAACCAGATATTGTAACTGCAAGTTTTTCCCCACTGTGGTTAGACAGAGCTCGTTATCTCATTTTTAAAGTGATGGCTGTTGGATGTAAAATGTAGATATTTGATGGGGGAAGGGTCCTGATGTCCAAGTGTAAAAACTCTGAGAAAAGTGTGCAAAAAAAGTACAACAGAGGAAAGAGGATAGATGTGTCACATCAGGGGCCCAGGGGAACATGATGACAGGGTAGGGGAAAACCAAGGGTTAATGCTGCTAAACTGAGTCACGTGCGGCTGAAATACCACACACTTCCATTCAATCACAAGAATGAGCTGTCAGGCTCCTGCTCCACCGCCACATAGAGTGGCTCTATTCACTGGCAGTGAGGGAAGGAGAGAGAGCAGAGTATGTTATGTTTAGCCTGAGTGAGACAGACTGCCCTTTGAGGAGCGGTCGCCTTTGAAATGGGGTTGAGGAACATCCATGTCAAGAAAATATTGGCCTCTGAATTTCTGCTTCTTTGAACAAAACTCTGCTTTCATGTGTTTCTGGGCGTGTTGCTCTCTGGGTGATGGCGACGTCTTCATTCTCTCAGGACACATCTGAGAGCAAACATCTGAGATTCAGACCATCTTCACCCCTCTGAATCTGCATTTCACCGCCGCAGTGTGGCGCTGTTACAGTTTACTCTGACATCTGCTGCTGAGCCACACCACGCACACAGAAACGCGCAACAGTCCGTGCACGGGGCCAGTGCGAGCAGGAACCCCCACACGCGCACGTAGCACAGACCTGAGAGGTCGCGTGAGTGTTTTACTTGCGTCACGCTGACATTATCACAGAGCAGGTGATTATAAAACTTTTTTCCTACCAGCAAACGAAACCCTGTGATTTGGTGTATAAGCGCTCACAGCCTACTCGGGCTGCTGCACACAGAGGCACATTCATGCAGATGAGGCATACGTTTCCACACCCTGAGCTGGACACAAACAGCCATAGCTTGCAGACGCACATACGCAAACACAAGTGCACAAAGCGCGCACACACGCGCAGATACTGCTCGCTTTCAATTCCGAACCCCGACGACCGAGCTGCTCCGCCGCATAACAACCTATTCATGAAAAGCAAAAATGTCTCAGGCTCCCGCCTCCAAAATACACACGGGACACGGCTGGAAGGTGCAATCGCCTCTCGCAATCTGAAATTGGAAACGCGGCCAAAGAATACAGTGGAGGAGGCGAGTTATACCACAGAAGCCCCCGCGGTCCGTAAACTGCTGCAACTGTGCCAACAGCCAACCTGTTAACGTCCAAAGCAACAACTGCTTCAAATTATAAAAGTTCATGAAAACGCAAATAGAAAGTGAAAAACTATTTTTTTATTATTATGAAAATAGTTGCAGTTTGCGCTAAAACAGCTTTTTTGTGCCACGCTTTAAAAAAAAGAGTTTCTTTTCAGGTAAAACTAAAAAGCATCAAATGCACGATTTTTGTCTGAACTAATCCAGACTATAAACGCGGATAAATGGATTCTGTTAAAAATAACTTGAGACGACTAGCGGTCTATCAAGGAACAGCAGCGCATACGGATCATTCCTTCAGTTTAAAATCCCAAACTAAAATAATCCTGGAAAACCAGCCGGGTGTTGGCTGGGAATAAAGTTCACTTTGTCTTATTGAGATCCCTCAGAAATCCCTCCTCTTTGAACAACCAGAGGCAGTGATGGATGGACTGGTGCACAGGCTGAACTGGTAAACACATTCATATGGTTCCAGCTGGTAGCCCAGTGCACACTGAATCCAATATTTAGTCAGAATAAAAGAAAAAAACCCTAAAAATACTAGAATCCAACAAACCAAATGTTTTATTCGACAAAGCTCATCAGAAACTACCAAACAGGACTTTGTACCGTTTTATCTCATGCCCCACTCCGGGTAGGGGCACAGAAATGAGCACCATCCTGTCAGAACTATTCGGAACTCTAGATAACAAGGTCAGGTTAATACAGAGCACATAGAGTTCAGATCGGAGGAAAATCACAAAGAAACTGATCAGATTAAAACAAACAAATAAAAAAATATCTGTATGTTTCGTAACAGGAACAGATGATGACACCTGTCAGAAGTCTGAATGCAGAGAGGAAGACAGATTCCACGAATGGGAAATTAACAGCTTCTTTGAAGGCATTATTTTTTTAAATTGATAAAGGCCGTTAATGGTCATAGAGAAATACAGAATGCCCGAGAATATACGTTCTTTTTTTCAGATTCAGAATCGGACACCTCTTTATCACCTGATCAATATTTTCCGACCAATATCAGTTCGATATCAGCAGTTAGTCGTTAGTATGGTTCAGATTCAGGCCCCAAAGAGAAACACAAGTCACAAAAGAGCGTTTTAGGAATAAGTCCTTTAAGTCCTCAAAATATAAACGTCTAAAGACGTAATTCTTGCATGCAGCAAATACCAAACAGATTTAGATATTTGGATACCGTGGGGCCCACTGATGGGGCACTACTGCCCTCATTCTTCTGGGAATAAGTAAAGAAGCACGTCAGGTGCGCAAACGTCCCATAACGGAGAGATACAGACTCATTACGGCCACAGTTTATTCAAACAGATGGCGTTTCAGACAGAAAAAAACAGGAAACCATATTTTAAATGTTATTTAAAGAATAAAAATAACATCACCAATAAAAAGTGGAAAATCTGTCTTACCTGCTTGAACCACAGTTGTTTGGCACAGGGCGAGCGCCACGGTTACCAAGGCGAAGGAGGAGAAGTCCATGCGCCATGGTCTCCGTTTCTTCCGGAAGGGACAAGCTCCAATATCCATAGTGTTGCAGTAGTTCTCCGGCCTGGGTCAGCTGTAAATGTGGGATATGGGGGAAGTTATCCTCTCACAGAAAGCCAGCCGACGAGAGGAGCCCGACTGACCCTTCTGTGAGGAAACAGACAAAAAAGCACGCCTCTGGAGACGTCTTTACCTTTCTCCGGAAACCTTCCTTAATGAGTTACCTATATTAATGCACCAAACCTAAAGACTAAAATGGGTTTGGGGTGAATAAATATATTTGATATTGAAGTTTAATCCCTAGCACTGAAGCCCCATTGACTCAGATTGGGTACGAGTACCCAAAGTGGAGAGAGCAGAGAGAGACCTGGAATCACGCTCTCTCTCCCTTCTCTCTCTTTCCCTCTCTCCTTCTTTACTTTCTCCCACGAAGAGTGAGAGCGGTTGTGTATGTGTGTGTGTGTGTGTGTGGAGAGAGAGACAGAGGGGGGGGGAGAGAGAGAGAATGGCAAAGGTGGAGAGGGAGGGAGAGGGCGTGCGTAATAGCGCGCCGGGCGCACGTAGAAGTACGTGTACGAGGAGAGTCTGGGAGTGGAAACTGGGTCTTTTCTTATGATCGAGCTGCAAAGATGTTTCAGCTTTTCTGTTAACTCTGAGTTATTAACTCAGTGTCCTTTTTGTCTTCGTCTCGATTCCCTCTGAAAAGCCCAAATTACTGAGATGAGTATTTATCTTTGCCACTTCCTGCTTTCTGCGTCTGTACCTGCGACAGGTAAATGCAGGCTTTGTAGAGCAAGCAGGGCTGTTCAGGTAAACTGAGGATGAGACGGCTGCTGTGCAGAGTAACTGAATGAACGTTGAGTCAGCCAATCAAACGTCTGTCCGCGCTACTAGCCACGCCCCCTCGGCTAAATCCTCGAAGTTCTACCCTTATTCTGATTGGTCAGCCCCACGTGGCCTTGTTTTGCAGGTGTTGGATGGCGATGGGAAACTGAAGAGTATGATGAAGCCTGATGCTTAAAAGGAAAAAATGTTTGCATGCAAGAAAACATGCAGAGACTCCAAAGTCTCAAGGCATAAACCCAAAAAATGAATTTAGTACTGGAAGAATTCTGAGTTATGCTTCAGAGACACTTGAAGAACGTAAACCTGATGGTTTTACATTGTACTCATCCATTTATTTAACAGCACAAATGTCCAATGAGGATCACTCATTACTATCCATTAATTCCCATCCAGATTTCAGCCAGTCAGGACTCCACCTCTATCTGTCTGCCCTGCATGTGCATCTTGCAGTAGATGGCACCATGTGATGGCAGCCTTTCTTCCTCAGATTTGATTCAAGCTCAAGAATGATTCACTCTCCCTCCTTTCCTGCGCGGTCCAGACGAGGATGGAAAGAACTAATGTACATTTCCAGCCTTTTAATATTTGTAAATACTGTACATCTGATTATCGCAGATTTTGACCTTAACTGTGCAAAAAGCTGATGTGGTTTAGGATGATTTAAGAGTCACCACAGGACATTTAAATACCAAAGTTAACACAGTTTGAGTGAATCTTTAGTAGCTACCCTCCTTACTCTTGTACCTTACTAACAATATCATGCAAAGATGAAAATAACTGGCATGTTTTTAATGGCTAAGGAATGCTGCCTTAAGACATAATGAACTCTTTGCCAACAAAACCACAACCTGTCATCTCCAAAATTACCAGAGATGAGTCAAGAGCAACTGAACATCATAAATTTTAAAAAATTGTAGTACAAAGACACTGAAGTAGATATTTTACAGTATCTAACAGGTGTTTATGACGTCCCGTGCTGCTGTGTAAACTGCTCGAGCACTTCTCACATTTCAAATTAAAAACCTAAAGTAATAAATATGTGTTCAGACACCTCAGCTTCTTCTTCTTCTTTTTTTTTTTTTTTTTTACATGCACGGGGGTTGAAATCGTCTCTTTAACAAACACAAACCCTGTTAAGCAGTAATATCAAACACACATTCCTTTCATATAAAATCAAAGCTGCTTTCATTGGCCTACATGTGCTATACGTATATTTCAAAGCTGCCTGTGTGCCCTGCTGTAAACGCTCCACACAGCCATGCTTACTCACTTTCTTTGAATGCAGACTTCACATCCAAAAAGCAGTAATCAACTGTAATTATCTCTTGATGTTCCATACTGCTCGCTCTTTCTCACCACCTTTCATTTCTTCTCTCCTATTTCTGTGTGATTCTCTGAGGGCAAAACAGGGGTGTGTTTGCATTCTCTGCTAAATCCCAGATAACTGGCGTCACTACCAACTGTTCAAAGGGCCTGGTGGTAATGGCAGCACACAAAGGAAAAATAGGGTATAAGTTATTTACTTAACATGCAAACAAAACAATTTTTCATCACCACAATGTCGTAATTCTTTTTGATGTTCTGCTAATGTTAAACCTAAAATAGAAAAGAATGCTTTAGATCTGAGCAGCATCACAGCTCAGGTGACTTTCAGTCAGTTTGATATGATGTCACGTGTGTTGACAAATGAATGATAAAGGTTTTGCTTTATTAAATACTCGTACTTCCAATCACAAGGTGACCTACTGCCCGCTGTTTTAATATTGCACGTTTATATTTAAATGCAGAAAAAGAGGAAGTGTGAGCAGATCCATTCCTAAATTACAGGAAAATTATATCATGAAATCGTCACCAGGCATGTAGCAAAAGTCTGTTTTAGGACTCCACTTCCTAAACTGGAGCTAAATGGTGTGCAGACGTTTTCCCTTCCCCCTGAGTTTTTTACTAAAATACTTCAAATGCAGCAGCGAGCAGCATGGCCCAAACTGCATGACAATGTCTGCGTTATTCATTGAAAACACTGTAAGTCTGACTCAACTGAAGAAAAATGAGATTCAGGTATTTCTTACAGTGCAGATAAGAAGTGGACTATGGCAGCAGACTAAACATAAGCATGCTAGGAGTGTATATTAAAAACTAAATATTTATGTCAGTGTGGCAACTTTGCTGAGTGTGAGGGTGATGTCTGGAAGCAAAGGCATTTCCCAGGAAGTATCTGTGGCCCTAACACCATAAACCATTACTGTAACATTAAAAGATGAATGCGGATCCGGGTCGTGAAAAACAAGTTGTAAAAAGGTTTGTTTTTACCACAACTTTTATAAATAAAGTTAGAATGTAAAAGCACAACCAATCACATTCCAGCAGCCTGTGAGCTGCATGAGAGCGCTGCAGAATATGAAAGTGTGTCATTGCAGTTTTCAGACTTTGTAGAGCCTCACTGGGGCTCAATGAGGCTCCACAAAGTTCTGTAAAGAGTTGCACAACTTTTTCTTAAATTTAATAAAGTCATTAAAAACGCTTTAGCTAACACAACGTGCACACGGTTCAAAATGTTAAGTTGACAAAACTTCTATCTTGTTTCCACTTTTTACTTCTATCAGGTCAAGTTGGTCCAACTTTTCTTCAAGTTGAAAAACTCCTCACATATTTTTACAGTTGGTGGGTAAACCTCATGCTTGTGTTTGGGGCACATTAATACTAGAAAGTGTCAGTTTATTCTTTTACATGTTTTACGATTTTATACTGATCATTTATAGAAGAGCAAACATCACCCAGAAAATGTGCTGAGCAGTCAAACCCTCCTCAAAACATCTCCCAACTCAGACTGACATCATTTACAGAAGAGCCTGAGCTTTCCACATACAGTACATTAAATATGTAGAATCAATAAGATGGAAAAACACGGGGCTCATGTTAACAGTCTGATATCCACATGTTGCTAAAGCACCTGAATTAATGTTAACATCATTTGACATTATAATCACTCAGCATCGAGAATACATTTTTAAGAACGTTTATTTCTAAAAGTCTAAGCTGAGTTCCAAGAGGTTTGTTGGACAATAAAAAATGCAGTTTAGCTTTAATCAAGTTTCAATTCACTGTTTATAGGTTTTATTCTTGATTTATAACTTTAAGGCAACCATACTTCAGGGTCATCACCAGTGACGGCTGACACTGCAGTACAGAAACTCTGAGGGTGGATGCTGCCACAGTAGCAGTGGTTATATATCATGGACAATGCTGGATTTGTCTTATTTATTTATTCTATTTATTATTTTTTAAATCATGGGTTTAAACAATGATTAACTCCACCATCTACATTTGAAAAACATGTATAGCAACGGGACTCTCCCTGGCTCAGATTAGGCCTTTGCTCTGCATTCAATGAATATTGGGCGACTTTATGTGACATAAATTTCTGCATCCTCTTGTTATTTCTGATCATTTAGTAATATTTATTACATTTGAGTTAAAGAACATAAAATAATTTAAAATCACAGTTCTGGTGATTTACTTTTGGCTCTGGCTTAAAATTCTTCTGAGGGCATCAAACTTGTTCAGTGATGAAAAAAACCCTGATACTAAATTTCACGTGAAGAGAAAAAGGACACGCTTTAAGTACCGTGTCCGTGTTTGAGCCTGTGTGCAGCAGTAATGACTGCTAAAAGAAGAAAGCGCACTGCCCTCTCATAAGAAACTGCAGGGGTGAGCTCTGATGAGAAGGGCCGGCCATTCTGTGATCACTCAGTGAAACCATCAATAAGCCTGCTGCATCCATCAATTATCCATCAAGAATCATGAGGAAAATGGGCCCGGGCACTTTTAGACCTAAATATTATTACATGAAAACCAAGGAAAATATAGCTTTCCATGTTCACAGATGCAGAAGAAGAACATGAAAGTTTTCTTTGTTGGAATAAAAGTGGAGGTCAGCAGAACAGCTGCAAGGCTGAAAAATCAGAAAGAGTTGAGCACAAAATATTAGTAAATTGAATGCATTTAAATGGCATCTAAATACCATACACTCAAAAGTTACTCTATCATCTACAGTCCAGCTTTACTGAGCTGTTATTTTCTCTGTAAGAGTATTTGTACTAAATCAGAAAGTCCAGGAAACGCTCCCTCAGTGCGGCCGCTCTGGGTTTTATTTTGGCTTTCTAGACACACTGGATCGAGTGTTTTTGAGGACAGACTGTTTGTTTCTGGCTTCCTTGTGCTCTGAAAGTAGATGCCACGGGCCGTAAAAAGAGACACCCCAAGAGACATCTGTGGTATGTGTTTGCTTTTAACTGTACATACAGCTTTGATTCACTTAACCTAAAGCATTCAAGTGGAGAGCTTTTGTTGTATTCATGGCTGAATCACAGACAGAAGTGGTGTTCTTGTTTGTTGCCCTTTGTTTTTCACTGAAGTGTTGCTTTTTGTTGCCAGTTTTCTCATCTTAAGAACAAAAGTTTCTATTCTCATCCACACAGGATATCATAACAAAGTTTACTTACAACAATAACTCGTCGGTTGGGTTAATGTTGAAGAATTAAACACAGATCCCAAATGTGGAAATTAGTAATACGACGAGGAACAGAAATTTAACAGATTAAAAACAGCAAAATATGGTCTTACATGTTAATTTGGAAAAAAACAAGCTATAATAGTTTTGTTAACCACTGAACATGTACGCTGTATTCTGACATCCAAACCACCGCATGTATCTGCAACTAAATGCAGGTGCTTGAGCAGGTGCTTAGGCTTACAGAGGCACTGTGCACCTCTGCAGGGCAGTTTTGGATTTAAAGAGTAAACTGGAGGAAACACTAAAACCAGGACAACAGCAGGAAATAAAAGAAAAGCAGTTCATTAAGTTGTTTAGTTACATTTCTTACACAGATCAGCATAATGTGGCTTTAGTTGTTAGCCGGTGTTGCCGTCACCTTGTGAGAGTTTGTCTGTATGTGTGTCAACATGGAAAAATGTTGTCCTGGAGACACTTGGAGTTGCGGAAACTATACCACAAAGGTGGTTTTGAGTACTTTGGCCAGTGTCTGTGGATAGATTTTGTCATGGCAATAGAAACTGTCCAAATGGAGCTCTGAAACTTCACAGGTGCGTCGCTGAGATACAATTGAAGTCGAGGTCAGTGGAAGGTGTGAGCAGACAACTTACTGAGTTTGCAGTTGGTCTGATATCATCACAAAGTTGTCTCTAGTTGTCTAGACTAACTACCCGTACAGTCAGAGCCTGGGCTGCTGGACATTTGAATCACTGGCCAGCACGACCACAGAGTTTGATGATGAAAGTAGTGTGATGTGAACTACAGGGTGACAGAAAGACTGATGGCCTCAGACATTCGGTCACCGCGGGTGGTGTTGCCCGGTCTTGTTATGTGGTGCACGAAGCAGCCAGTTTACCCGTGTAGGAGTAAATTTCTATTTACAAGGCAAAATAAATGTAATAATGTGCGTGTATATGTTTACAAGCAGACATTTGATTTGTGGGTTCACCATCAAAATTATAATCAACACATTTTATCTTTTACTTTCTTGTGGCAGCTCAATAACATCTCATTATTTTGTTGCTTTTAGAGCATGAAAAATTGCAAATTTGGGTTTTAAAACGTCTTGTTCAGCTTTAGTATACAGTGTGTTTTATCCAGTGTGACCACACCCTTTACCAAGTACAGCAGAAGCGAGCGTTCCCTGGCAGAAGCACAGTCCGCACAATCTGCTAAGCATCCATGTTATGGAATGACCACAAATTCCAAAGAACTAGGACTGCACGTATTCCTTCACTCGCAGCATGACTTCATCATCCTCAAACAGACTTATGGCAAATCCCCGTGACCACTTTAACAAGAGGTGAGGCTGCGAAAATACCCTGACATCCAAAGGCAGGTGCTTACAATGTTCTGTCCAGAAAAAGGAAATAACCTGTGAGGCAGGTCAGTGCAAACCCTGTCATTACTCAATTAAGCTTCAATGTCAGCTGAGCAGGGATTAATGAAGCCTTCTAATTTTCCAGACAGAAATTTAAGGGTTTTAAGAGCCCAGAGGCCACAAGGTTTCCCTGAGGGTGCGCTCCATCAGATGTGGCCACCCACTGAACAGATTTCTCACAATTCATCCAATCAGACAGCAGAAAAGTCTTTGCTGGCTGTAATGCTGGTATACAGCTGATAAAGCCACATGGTGTGGCAACATCTGAGTCAAGACAAGCAAGGGAGACTTCAAGGATAAACGAAACCGAGACAGGGAAGTCTGCAGAGGGAGAGCAAGAGATGGCATTAGCTCAGGAGATGGACTCAGCAAGTGGCTGTGGGCAGCTCGCCCTCTCTCCACTCTGCCATTTCCAAAAGGAGAACCTTGTAATTACAATAAAGCGACCATATTATATTGCTGACTTCCTTGAAAAGTCTGTATTTTACTGGGCAGGGCTGCAAATGCACACACACCCTGTTGGCCACAACACACTGAAATAGATCAGAGCAGGGGCTCGCTGGGAGGAAAGAGTAAGGGAGTGTACTGATACTCTCGGTACCAGCAGTGGCTCCAAAGAGTGAGTGAGTGTGTGTGTGTTGAATACACTCCACTCGTCTTACTAAAACAGTATGAAGGTGTGCTGAGTCAGGTCAGTAAAAAGGAAAAAAAGGAGGAAATTTATTTGGAGAATGGCTCAGTGATTTTGAATCTGGCCACCAAACACACCCAGCTAACCGCATACCTCGAAATAGGCAGGGGAGGAGGAGGGAGGACAACGAGGGGTGACGGTGGGGCAGACGAGGGAGAAGGAGGTACAGCGAGGGTGCACACAAGTGGGTGTGTTTTTCTCTGTGGGGTGAGTGTTTGCGTGCCAGCTGATGTATAACAGAGCACATATGTGTGCAACACAGAGGGACGGTTTATATATGAGCACACTGTATATTTATAAAGTACACAAGTCCTTTGATGATATTCGATAAACTGAACAGTAAAGAAAATAAAAAATACAAAAGGCGTGTGTGTGCCTTTCTAAGCATTTCTATTCCATTACTTTCTTTCAACACTTAGCAATTCTTTTCTGGGAGTTTGAAGGCAGCTTCTTTAGTGTTTGACGTTAAATATAGCAATAGGAGAACTCCAGGATTTGGTCAATTTAGCACAATTATTCACTGTTAGAAGGTAATTTGCCCAGGTGGTGCATAATAGTTGTGCTAATAAAAGGCAACTGAAAGAACTGTGGCTATAGCATGAACAAGAAAGAGAAGGTATGCTATACTGAGCCATAAAATTATATATATATATTTGAGCAGCCGGTTTCACCTAAGGAATATTAAATTGTCAGGAGCTGAAAGTCAGCCCACTACAAGCCTTACTGTGCTTCACAGGGGCCACAGATCCACATCTAACCAACACTGAAATGGCACAGAAAAACGTGCACATTAGTAGCAGCGATTCATTTTTTCTCTCATAAATGCCAATGAATATTGTCTAAGCCTCAAATAACCACATCTAGATTTGCATCTAAATACCAAAATCCCTGAAATGAAACAGAGCCAGAGATGGTGGCGAGCGATAGGACTCACATGAAGGCTGAGGAAACTAGTGCCTGGGAGGGGACGTTAGGGCCGTGGAAAGGTACAGGCAGGAAAGAAAGTCACAGCAATGAATAGAGAGGGAGAGCTGGTGGTGAGGGGCACACAGGCATGCACAGGGTGAGAGGCAATGAATGAGGGCCATTGATAAAGAGGGAAAGCGCGGACAAGGGTGAGGGGAGGGAGAAAGAGAGGGAGGGAGGAGGGATCAAAAGGTATTTACACATCGAGATTCCAGAATAAAACTGAGGGAGAGGGTGGCTGCAAGGATGGGCAGATGCATCTGACCTACTGACTAAAACACAAGGTGGAACCTCGGCGACTGTGACACAGCAACATTTTTGTGTCGCTAAAGCTGCACGTTTTTCCACAAATGAAGTCACCCCAGCAGCCGGCAGACAGAAGCCTTCAGTAAAGAAGAGTTTCCCTCAGAATGAGAGCACAAAGGTGACCTCAGTCAGTCCTAAAGTGCTAGTTCCCATGAAAACACAAATAATCCTTCGGTGTGGTCATGGTTATACTGTTCGAGCACAAATACAATTACATATTTTATGAAGGTGGTGGATATGTAGTGCCTCTCCAGGAGACTTTCAGAGGCCCCAAACTGCATTTTCTGTGTTTTTTCCCACTAAAGTAAAACCTGTTTGCAGAGAAAAGTTAGAGCTTTGTGCTGGATTTAAATATAATCATAATGCAACTTATTTTTTTAAAAAAAAAGATAAACCTTTTAAATGTTAAAATGTAAGCGTTTTATGGTTATTTTGAGTTTGATGTTTAGGACAGATGCAGGTTTACCTCCATGTTTACCTCTTTTGGTAACTGAGGACAGCAGATGCTGTAGTTGTAAAGTTTCCCTGTTTTTCCACAATGAGCTAAATGTTCATGAAGTATTTTACAAAGTGGAGAATCCTTTTCCATGTTTACTTTAAAGCTAAAAACAACATATTAACTGCATACATGTCTGAGTAATCAGGTTGGAATATTTTCCACTATTTTCCTTCTCACATGTGAAACAACAGGAAACGATCCACCTCAACATGTTTATACAGTTATAAATGTTCTGCTTCAAACATTGTTGGAATTGCTACTGAAAATAAAAACCTCAAGATGCTGGAAAAATGTAAATAAAATCAATGAAACAAAGTGAGAAAAATATTTTCTCATTTGAATTTTACATCTCACAGAATTTGGGATGGGAGCAACAAAAGGCTGGAAAAGTAAGTGGTACTAAGACACAGATGGAGAAAATGCAGGTTTATGATATTTACACATCATTGTGTTTATTTACATTTCTCACAGCATCCCAACAGCTGCGTAATTTGGTCACAAACTGTGTATAAAAAGAGCATCGTATAGAGGCAGAGTTTCTGAGAAGTGAAAATGGGAAACATTTAATCAACCGGCAAAAAAAAAATCTGTCTACAAATCGTGGAACAATTTCAGAACAATTATCCTCAAAATGAAATAGTGAAGTCTTTGAATAACTTATCATCTCTAGAACATGATATCATCAAAAGGCTTAGAGAACCTATTTAGAAATGACTGAGGAAAAGTGAAAAATTGTTCTACAGTCAGACAAACTTAAACTTCAAATTCTTTTTGAAAAACGTGGACGCTGCATCCTCCAGACCAGGGGTCTCCAACTCCAGGCCTCAAGGGCCGGTGTCCTGCAGGTTTTAGATGTGTCCTTGATCCAACACAGCTGATTCAAATGGCTAAATGACTTTAACATGTCTTGAAGTTCTCCAGAGGCCTGGTAATGAACTAATCATGTGATTGAGGTGTGATCTAAAACCTGCAGGACACCGGCACTTGAGGCCTGGAGTTGGAGACCCCTGCTCCAGACTAAAGAGAAGGACCGATCAGGACTGTTGAGCAGCTATAATCCTCTCTCAGACAAGAATGGGATGCATTTCCCAGAAGTCCTGCAGCTGGACTCCTCTGTTCCCAGATGTTTAGAGACTGTTGTTAAAATGAGAGTGGTAGACACAAACTTCTCCAAACTTATTGGTGCCACCAAATTTCAAAATGAGTAAATAAGTATCAGTTTATGAATTTTCCAAATCATTGCACTCTGCGTTCACATTTTTCACAGTTTTCCAACTTCTTTGGGATTGGGGTTGAACTCGGGGTGGTTTGGTGAGGCGGCGCTGCCTGAAAAATGTTCTAAAAGCCAAGTCAAACCCATGTAGAACTCCCTAAAAAGAAAGAAAACTAAAATGACTGAATGAATATCATAAAAATTAACAGCAGTGCAAATAAACCTGTGTAGGAACCTGGTTGGTGAGGTATTACACTTCCAGCAGTACAAGCTGCAGCTCCCTGTGAAAGACGGAGCTGCTGACTGGCTCTACAAAGACAGGGGAGCACTTTAAAGATGAAAACAAGCTCGTCTTCTTCATTGTAAAGAATGAAAGAGGAGAAGCACCAAGAATGTGAGGCATTAGGAGTATTTGGTTGGTTGAAGGGACAGAGGGCAGTGAAGCCCAGCTGTAACCCCTGACTAGTCAGCTGGACTCTGCGAGGTGGAGGTGAAGGTCAGTTTGCCATTAGGTCGACACTTTGCTGTGCCTGACCCAGCTGAGCATTTCAAAGAACGATGGAGGAGCCGCAGCTGAAGCGCGGAGCTTAAAGGCTCCTTTCACACCAGCTGCTGAACTCAACTCCTCCACGAAATGCGTTAAAATTTCAAGATGGCAAATGAGAGAAACAGTCACCCTGAGTGAAAAATGGAGGAGACAATAAAATTTGGTTATATTAAGGGATTGGTTATATTGGTTATAATTTGGCATATTAAGGGATTTAGCTTCAGGTTTGGTAGCAATTACATAAAAACAACATAAACCAAGCACAGTTAGTTTGGAAAATTAGCATCATGCTGAGTCTTAGCAGGACAGCAGAGAGAAGTTTCTCACTGGTGCATCTGTCATTATTTAAATTGTAGATGAAAGATTGAAGATGAAAAGCTCAGTGCATCATGGGAAGCCCCTGCAGCCAAGGCCTAGTGAAGCATAGCTATAGGAGGGCTCAGGGTCACCTCATCTTTAAGCCTGATCTTAGTAGAGTGAGTGTCTGTCTCCTGAATCCAATCAAAGACTCTGAGTAGACATTGAAAGATAAAGTTCATTTGTTTTTCTACAATGTGGGAAACCATCAGCTAGCCTCTGGGGGTCTAGCCTCTGGGGGAAAAGGCTAATTTTTCGGGGCCTCCAGACATCCGGGACGAGATTTTCCATTTCTGTTACAATCCTCAGTATGTAGATGATGCTAATCTTGTGCAGTTCTGGCCAATATAATCCCTTTTTTAATCTCCACATAAATTGTTTACCTGAATGTAATGAACAGACATTTAAGCATGAGTGGTCAATAGGACTTAGACTACAAGAGGAACCCAGAAAGCTTCGAGTGCCAGTTTCACCAGGATTTGACACATTAATAAACAGAATCAGTTTGTGGAGATTGCAGTTGATGCTGGATTGAACAGACAACTAACAGACTTGAGATGCACCCGTCGGTAAACCAGGTGAAGTCAGTACAGCAACCAGGTCGTGTTGTTATCTCGACACGAAGCTTCGATGTACTTGAACATTTGTGTGTTCAAGTAAAAATAAAACATTTCCATTAAGCTTTGATTTAAAGCAGACACACCTGCATATAATTTAACTTTTATTTTGACATGTTTGGCATATGATAATTAGAGATGGACCGATCCGATATTATGTATCGGTCCATCTCTAATTATAATTAAGTATTATATTATAGTATTGTAAGTGTGATCATCGTGCTATCGGCCCATGTTTGCAACAACCTGTGTTGCAACAACAATAAAGATAACTCGGCTCACTTTTAAAGGCACGCTCTGCAGATTTACTTAACCTGAACTTAACAGCTGCTTCCACCGACGAGTGAAGGCTCAGTCCCACTCTCACAGAGCTCACTGACAGAGGGACTCCTCAGCCTGCCGAGGTCAACGAGGAATGCATCGAGGAGGGGGGAATGTACCACAGGGGTGTTGAAGAGTGGGTGGGGAGGCAGAGGAGGAAACCTAGAGGGGGGAAACAGAAGGGTCTTTTGTGAGACAGGAAGCTGCTGAGACCAGGGCCTTCTCTCTGGTACAGTAGACAAATCTGGGATATGAGAACGATGGCGAGAGCAAAGGTGAGGTGCAGCGAGGAAGGCAGATAAGATCGAGGACAGACGACAACAAAACGGCAGATTAAAACAGATCAAAGTGTAACAAGTGAGGCGGAAGACGAGAACACAGTGAGAACCTAAGGTGGTAGAAAACCTACATAGTGTGATTTATCATATTACTTCCTCTTGTGATACAATTATCGATACACTGACTTCAACAATAAATGTTTTTATTGCAACAGTCAGTTAATTTAATCCTACTTGTGTTGAGGACAAACTTAGATGGGAGAAAATAGAGGACAGAGGTGAGAGGTAAATCAGAACGCTTACAAACTGATAATAGCAGCATCACTGCACCACAGTACTGTTGTTATGTATTATGAACCCACAGTTACAGTACTGTAGCAGTACTGTAACTATTACACTATGATTCCCGCCCCTGTGTGTTGGTGAGACTTGGCTGTCCTACAGACAAAAGATCAAAAAGAGGAAAACAAATTACTAACTTCCAAAACATGAGGCCGAGCATACAGATGCACAGTATTGGTGCACAGACACAGTTAATGAGGTCAGGGAAAACCTGCAATGAAAACAATCTGAGCTCATTCCGGTCTGTCTGTTCATCAAAGAGCTTTTCATCTTTGCCTGCAGCTCAGTCCCATCCGGGTCATTACTGTACGAGCAAAACAGCCGAGGATGCAGCATAAATGAAAAACGACCCTCCCTCTTCCTTCTTCTGTCTTCCAATCCACGTTTCCCTCCTTCCATCTACTGGTTCCCCCTCGCTGACACATCGCGCCCCTCTCACGTTCAGGCAAACAGTCAGGAGCTCGTTAATCTTCCCACACACAGACTTCCCACTCTCTCATCATTACAGTGAAATTAAGAGGCGGAGCTTCGTGATGTTATTTCCATTAGAAATGCTTCAAATCTTCCATGCACACTGGAACCCATCAATCGAGGGTCCTCCTCGATTGGTGGGTTGAAACGTGCAGCTCTACAGATTATTTTTATTATTAAATTTTAATATTTTAGAAAAAAATGATCAATTTCTAACTGAAATCAATAAGATGATGGAGTTTGTCCATGACTTTAATAGATTTACTACAGCTGATCCATACTTTGGTAGTATGAACATTGCTTGCATTTGTTTGCCTTCACTGACCAATCATGTCGCACTTCTAGAAATGTAAAAAAAGGTAGGAAGAAAATCTTGTGTTATTGAAATTTTATATTTTCCCACTTTTTTGGTGTTTAGATGTCTTAATATAAAAATTTAAGGCTGAATGATTTTTACAGATTATTTTGGAAAGTGACACAAAAACCAGTAGAACCAGTTACTTGAACTGAGATGGACAAAACAGGCAGTCACTACGCTTAAAGGATTAGATTTGATTTTCTCTCCTGGTTTAGGTTTTTTACCTTTACTGTAAAATGGAGAATACACCACAAATTGCACGTAAAACGTAGCTGTTTAAAACGTTTGGGGCACATTTCTTGATTACGTACCCAGTTGGCACCACCACGATGTCTTCCTCTCAGCCTGACATATATTTATCTGCCATGTTCCTTTGATTTGAAAGCAAAACCAACTATCCTCAAATGTAGAATTATATACTTTGTGTGGGACCCGTTCTCAGTTTCACCCAGATTTAGCTCTGCTCAGGAGGCGCTCTCAGGCATCTAAGTGCACGCTGGCTCAGAGCTGGTCTGTGTATGCCCAAAACCTAGCATATCATTACGCCTGAAAGAACATGGGGACAGTGGCTGACCAGTAATTTGGCTTTTATAAATGTTGTCACCACTCATTCCAACGTTTCTCCCCGTCCCAAAAGTCTGAACTGTACAGACACAACATAAAAAAGACAGAAACGTGACTTTAAGCTTGAAACGAGACAGAAATAGTGTTTCCAAGAATCTAACATGTACCACCCGGTGCCCCCTAACAGAAAAGTTTAATTTAATCACAATAAACTGTGACGACTATATTCAGCGGATGGTTTAGCAAGATAAATGTTTTTGTTTTCATTTATTTTACTTTTTCAGAGTAGGTAGCTTACCAAATGTGACCGCCCTCTACAGCACCATAATGGACCCCGATGATCCACACCACCCGGTTTCCCTTCTGTCAGCAGGGAGGTGGTGCTGCAGGATCTGTGCGAGGACCACCAGTTTTGTAACAGCTTCATATGTGAGGATAATAAACACTCAGCACTCGTTCTCCCAGACTCCTTTGCAGATCCATACACATTCATCCTCTGTTTGTTCATTCACAGTTGGTGAATAAACAAGAGGACACAGTAAAGTCCGCAAAATACATTAGATGCCACTACCCACGTCTAATCATGTTCATTCTTTTATGTGCTGTCAATCACGCACATATTAAAAACTTCATCCTAAAGGCCACACGAGGTTGGCTCCAACAGTAACTACAGTTACAGACTTTTCTGTTAAAATGAACTTTAACAGGGAAAATAACCTGTTAACATCCAAGTAAAGGTGGAAGGTTTAAGTCCCTGTAAATACATTTCCTTCTCCTTGACACCTGTATGTATACAGATGCATTTCCAGGTTTGAAAAATGAAGCCATTTCTGTTTTAAGAGATGTCTTCTACCCGATGAAGGCATCAGGGGCAACTTGGGGCTCAGCATCTTGCCCAAGGTTACCATGAGTAGGGGAGCCAGGGTTTCAAACCATCGACGTTATGATTAGTACACTACCCGCTCTCCCTCCCATTTATGGGCTCTCTCACTAATTCTGGGTCATAATGAATTAAAAATTAAGTATATTTTTCAAATTGCGGTCGCACCATGTTTCCAGATGACAGACTGTCTTGCGTATGAAACTACACACCTAATGAGGACACGGTTTGACAGTCAAAGCTGCCACATCTCGTCACATCCAAGTTTTTGCAAGCAAAATCTTGATGGCGTAAACGCCTAAAGCTTCAGAAATCTTTAGGTGATCGTCTCGTATACCGTTTTGTTTCCTCTGCAAAGCTTCACCTCAGAGTTAACTGGAACTTTCTGGTTTGATTTGCCTCTTGGGGCTTTTTGAGGTCTCTGTCGTGCGATTATCTGACACGTGTGTTTTTCTGTTTTCATGAGTGAATATGATTCTGGGGCTTCAAGATGTGGAGTCAATCAAACAATGGACGTCACAGTGGTGATGTTATTTCTATATACAGTCTTTCCCACTAATACATGTTTACTTTAACTGGCTTCTAAAGTAGTTCATCCACTTCTAGTTTACTAGTGTTTGTACTTTGTCTTATAAATAGAGAGATGATGTCTTTAAATGATCTTTTCCTACTTGTGTTCTGTGGTGTAGGAAGAACAGGGTCATTGCTTTTGTGTGTATGCTGGTGCAAACCCCCAAAAACTACTAATTATTTGTCCCTGCAGTCACCAGTATTAGTAATGCTTAACAAATCTGCAGTAAACGGAGCTTTAGCATAAAATACACAGAGTTTAAGATGGATTTTAAGAAAACAACAAAAACCATGTAAAAAAGCTCAAAGGGGATTATAGTGTTTATTTTACTGTGTAGGCCGAACAGAAAATAACAGTGAGCAGAAAACACAACTGACATGTACTCCTCCTGCGTAATATTTGCCTCTCCAAAGAGTACACAGGCTCAATAAAGCTCTGTCCTCCTCAGGTGTGTGTGTGTGTGTGTGTGTGTGTGTGTGTGTGTGTGTGTGTGTGTGTGTGTGTGTGTGTGGACGATGTGTGGGGTATTCTACCACACGGGATCCACAAAAAGTGACTTCAAACACATCATGTTTATTCAGCACAGGGAAAAAACATTTACCCGGTGAAAAATCGACATTCGCTAAGCAGGAATTAGGAGGAATCTGACCCCTGGCATAAAGGTGTCTTTCTACAGCCCTCAGCCTCAAATAGAAGACAGGAGAGGGGAGGGGTGAGAGGGCGGGAGAGCCAGGAGGAGATTGGGGACAGAGCAGGAAAGAAAGTGAGACAAAATGCAGGCAGTCAATATTAGAGAGTGGACGAAAAGCAAGACAACAGAGGCAAAACTGTGATGAGGAAGGAAACGTGAGGCAGGAAGTAAAGCAAACTCTGAAGATGCTAATGAGCCTTAGAAAAGGTTAAAGGCCCAGGCAACAGCATAGCTGCAAAACACTTAAACAGACCGCAACGCTAAAGGTCAGCTATAATTAAATGCTGTTATTTTAATTCACTAAAAGTGATGTTTCAGAAGTTTCAAAATGCTGTGTTTAGTGTCAAAATACAACTTTACGGGAAAATAGTGACTCTAACCAGGTGGAAACCTTTTTTTGGAATCTAAATAAACATCATTTGACAAATATATTCCTGGATCAAACTGGGAAACTGACTGTCTACCACTCCAAGATGAGAGGTTATAGGGTCTTCTCTAAATAGAGGCTGCTGACTTGGCTGTACTGAGCTCCCAGAACAGACACCTTATTGTGCCTGCGCCCTCTGCTGGCAGCAGGTGGTACTTCAGGAGCCGCTCAGAGTGGCACACTTGGCTCAAACATCTGTAGCATTCAAAGTGACGCTCGGCATCCTTCTAATCTGTTTTAGTTTACTTATCCAAGTCAGGATAACCATGACCAGCTAGTGATTTGAAGCTTATTCACCACCTCTCTGCTCTGAAGTGATGCAAAGTGTTACAAACTCTGAAAATCTGACCCATATATTTCAGCTTTTAAAAACCTCCAGTCTAATCTGTAATCTTTGGCATAAACCAGATTGAAAAACACAGAAGCAGCTACAGTATTATTGTTATGCTTCTATGGTAATGTGTGGTTTCCCATGTTACAGATCCCTCAGAGGGAGAGTAGTTACAGGTATGAAAAGTGCCCATGAATAACTAGCGTTTCTGAACAGGCTTATAAAAAACAGGTGGTCTAAAATAGTTGATTTATCTGACTCCCTGCAAACTTCTATTGATTATAAACATATTCAGGATTAAAGTTGTTGTGACCATGACCTAAAACAAATCCTGATGGTTCTGCATAGTGAGCTAAAGCTTCTCTTAGTCAGGAGGAAAAGGAGATTTTTTTGATGGACTGTCAGACGAGGGAGGAGACAGAAAAAAGGAGGTGGCACAAAAGTGAAAGAGCATTCCCCTGGCTACATCTCTAAGAGACAAACTCACACCCACATTTTTCTTAACATTTAAATATGCAGCAGAGAGAACAGAGCCACCAGTGTCGGGTGAAACCTATCAGCAAAGCATGCTCTGATCTTAGGTCTGCTGCATCCTTATTGGTCAAGGTGTGCAAAGTAGGCCGGGAAAGAAATGCAAAGCAATTTTACCACGGTGGCAGAAAATTGGACAGGACAAAAAGGTCAGTGCTCCCTCTAGAGGTGGAAAGATGGGAGTGCGGTGCCAGTGGTCACTCGGGGCCCTGGGGTCCTGCTGGACTGAGGAGGATATCGTTTCCCGAGGCAGTCGGAGCGGAGGCGGCACGTTCCCTTACATCTGTGGTCAGTCGGTGTTTTAAAAGAAACTGAGTGCACTCTGGTAACTTTTATCATCTTATAGACTTAAAAAAAAAAGACAAACACTATACTCGTACAGTATTAAAACCTTTACTCATGATACAACAAACAGAAACGAGATTCAGAATTAATGACTGAAAAAAAAAAAGTTTCATTTTTTTTTTTCTTCTTTCAGTCCCCAAAGCACACAATAGTCAATCAGCTCCACATGTACGATGGAGTAAGATACAAACAGGACAACGAACAGACACAAGAGAAAGAGAGAAATTAATAACGAGTGACAGATTCTTCCATTCTGATTTTACACTTCTCGTATTTGTTTAATACTTTGTAATAAACAAAAGATGAATAGCATAGATTGAAAAGACTGATACAAGAAACGAGACAAAGAAACTGTGTGTGAAGTTTTTAAAGTGAAGAGTAAACAATTAAGGAAGATTCTAGATCTACTGGAAAATAGTTTTCCTGCTTTTCTTCTTGATCAACAACCGAACACCTGATCTGGGTTCTTTAAGTCCCTGCCCTTCTTCTCCTCCCTCCTCGGCTCTCTGACCTACTCATCGAGGTTCCTCCAACCTCAAACACAACCACCTTCTCCTTCAGTTGAGAAATCCAGTTCAGCTGATCCTTCCTATCAAGTTAATGCAACCAGATCCTGCTCACCACACCTATGCATTTTAGTGGGCTATGCACTGTTTTCTCTAAAGTTAGAACCCTATTTTCTCCCTCATAATCTAAAACAGACTCTGAAAAGCTTTTCAAACGTCCACTTTTAGCCAGACAGGTAACACCCAGCAGCAAAAATACCAAACCAAACCCAGCTTAAGAGCAGGTGGAGGACTAGGCTAGGCTAGCCCTCTTAAATTGTTCCTTATCCTAATTTCACTCATCGATGCATTCCCCTCTCCTTTATAAACCAAAGCAGATCTTTTCAGGCTATTAAGCACCCAGAGGGGTCCACAACACTGATCCACTCTCTCCTGTGACCAGCACGTCCCCTCTCCACACGTGCTATCATTCAACTCTTATTAGGGCCCCCGTTAGTAAGCATCACAGACAGGCCGAGGTGGGCATCACAACATATGACATGACAGACAAGCGCTGGGGACTGAGTGGCCCTGCATTTAAAAATGGCTGCAAACAGCTTGGCAGTGATAAATAAACCAGTGAAGGTGGTGGCGGTTTTGAGGCTGCACAGCACACTCTTTAGCACTCACTGATCAAACAGGAGGGGCCTTGGCGCCTGGGTTAAAACGTCCAATCAGACACGGTGATCAAATCTTCAGTCACAGCCCGCAGGGGGGAAAAAGCATATTTATAATCAACGTCTTTATTCTCAAAAGCGAGTCATTTCAAAATGTAACAAAGATGGCGACAACAATACTGCTACACAGTCAAAAGGTCACAGCATGCGTCTGCCTTGAGTGCACAAGGTTGCAACGACAAACATTTTTGGCGGTGCGGCGCAATCCCGAGGCCCCTCGGTGGAGACCACAGATCGCCGCAGCTCTGCCGTCAAGTAAAGTAAGCAAAGAGGACAACACACCACGGGATCCCTTCGCCATAGCTCTCCAACACTTTGTCCCACGATAAGCTTCACATCCTTTTCAAACGGTCCGAGTCCATTCAGATGGAAAGCCCAACAATTTTCAGCCCACGTGGGTGACTGAATGTTAAGTTAAAAAAAAAAAAAAAAAGGCAGTGGAGATGGGGCAGTACAGGAAGGAAGGAGGCTGGGCTGTACTGACAGGGATCGGGCCAATGAGAGAGTTCATCACCCCTCCAGCCTGGCTCCCTTTCCTGCACCATTTTATTATTTCACGCAACTAATTTATTTAACAGCGCTCAGCAAGTCACAGCCAAAGCTACAGTTTCTGCCAGTCAAAAGGCGCAGCTGCAGAGGATTCCATACACATGTGCATAAAACCTTACACACATACCTTAAAACAAAAGCTGAAAAACAAAAACACCCAACCACCAGCTTTTGCCAAGACAGCCTGAAAGCTTGAAACGTCTTAGCACGTAAAACCTGCAACGACTGTATCGCCGTTTTACTGTTTCTGTTTATTGTCTTCTAAATGCTAAGCTCATAGCAAAAAGTAAAGTAAAAAATAGCATAGCACAACTTAAATACATTGCTGTTATATGGAGGGATGGGAATACCTAAATGATTTTACTGCCAATTAATATTAAGTTATGTAACAGACTAAGCTAAAATGAACTAATGCCAGAAACACAACAGATATATTGCATGACAAGTTGAACCACAATGAGTATACAAGTTGCATATTTTGACTTTTGAAGAATCACCAACAGAAATCGGCGTCCGTTCAGTCAACTCTGCATGTGTGTCTAGTACTTAATGTCAGCTAGTGAACCCTGCAGCACTGTGACTGGCTGTATAATGATTCCCATCCCAAGGTATAAACACAGTGCAGTAGCAGCAGGCTTAAACATTCAACAGAGGAAGCTCCAAAGCTAAAATCCTGCAGAGAAAGTTTCAAGGATATCAACCAACCAGAAGAGGAGATTATTCACACCATCACACATCCTGAAGTCAGCATACTCTCTGAGCGGCACACTGAGGGAAAAAAAAAGCTTGTTTAAGGTAAAACCTAATCCACAGCCCAACTGTCTCAGGATAACCAAACCTGTGTCCAGACCACAGATTTCAAAGCTCAATGGCTGCAGAATCACTCAAGTCTCTATTATTTCATCTGAACCACCTCAAGTCACTAAAGCACTGAGACCATACTACAGCTTATACAGTACAAGAATGCTGGTAGATGCTCGTGCATCTCACCTAAATCATGAGCTTATCACCATCCCGCTTTGCTTGCTAATACATAACACGAGTCAGCAATGGTGCATAAGAGAATGAGCTTTCTCTGCATGTAGGAAATTAATGGACATCTGGAGACTACTTTGTTGAGTTGATCGTTTGTATGCAAGGAAAAAGAAGAAGTGAAACAAAACCAAACTCTAAGGTTAGACCAACTTATATGTTAAACACAACACCTGTTTTACAGGTCAACTGCCAGCCTCTATGTCCACATCACATGGGGGAGGCCGCGGATCCTCTCTGAGAAGTAGTATTTGGACTATTTGCAGGGCGGGAAGCTCTTTGCTCATTCTGGTAGCTGGCAGACCCCAAAATTCAACAGCTACTTCCACTGCTTCCACCAGGCAAACTGCTTCCTACAATTACAAAACAAACTAACTCTGGCTGTGACTGGTAGAGCACAGAGCCTTATCAGCCACAGCCAACAAGTACAAGCACTTTGCTGGTATTCATTTTCCAAAGTAAGGAGACTAAAATAAAGGCCGGGGTCATAAAAAAAAAAAATGAAAAAGAAAACTTCAAGTGGGAGATTCAGTTTTAAGCTAGAGTGGAGAACGGCTGTCTGATTTGTCTGTGTACTTGCATACTGTAATTGCATTGATGTAAATGTGCAAGTCTTAAATGAAAAGACCGTATTCGTTATTTAGCACCTGGTAGAGGACACTTGTGCCTCTTCCCTGTAGAATGATACTGCAAAATGTGTATCTAATTTCTATTCAATGTGGTGACTAAAAAGAAGGCTAAACATACTTCAGAATGTCAACACTCTTTTAAATACTAACAAAAATGGCAGAAAATCTTTATGTGTACCCCAGTATTGCTCGCCTTTGAGCACGTGTAGACGGTTTAATTCATAGTTTTAATATCTCCTGATCGTGTGGTAGCTGCATTTGACTTTTCACTGTAATTCTCAGATTCAGTTGCTCACAAATTTCAATCACAGTAAATGTCAAGTGCCATTGTCAACAAAATCCAGCCAACCAATTACCAAGAACTACAGGAAACATTGGCAGAAGTTGGTGCAAAAGCAGCATTGAGGTGTGGTTTGGCCCTGGGCTCCAAAAGGTTCAATGGTGAAGGTTTAATGGTTGTCACATGGGAATCCAGTCCAATGTTGATTCAACAGCTAAAAATAGAGCTTTATAATTTGTTTGGTGGAGCCACATCTCTGACGTTCTCAAGTGTGAACAGGCCTTTGTTTTCACATGACTCCATTTTTTCTATTATTTACATCTACTGTACAAAAGGTTGCAAGCACCGAGCCCATACACAGTGAATAAAGTTTTGAAAGAGTAGGTAGTAGGTGTAGGATTTCCATTATATATAATCACAAGTTAATTCCAGGAGAAACATGACATACACGAGGATCTTTGTAAACATGGGGGCATCTTCACCGATCTCCATCCTCAACACGAGATCTATAACGAGCTGTGGGCTGCAAAATTATGCCAATGGACAAATTATGCAAATCTCAGCTGCTGCTTTTTGTATTGCACAAACCCTGCTTTAACAGAGAGTATGGGTGCAGCACAGCATGCCTCTCAAACTACAATAACTGCTGGGTTAATTTTCTGAAGAGTCTCCCTGAGCTGCAGGCCACTCAGTTTAGACAGACCGTTCAGTTACATGCAGAACTGCTCAGGGAGAAATTCAAATCATCTTCCTCTTTTGTGTTCAACACACAATCGATTAAAAAAATATTTTTGCTTTTAAAAAAACCCAAAAAAACCCAAAAAACCCCCATAACAAATGGAGATGTTCAGCTGTGCTGCGTCAAGACAGTAACGGTAATATAGTCAGTATATTTGAGGTTAGCATCCAATCCAACATCCAATCTGATTATTATTTGTTCAGGACGTGACCGAACTTTTATAACAAATCACCACATGGGATTTGAAAATAACACAACAATAAGAAAATCCTACACTTAGTACCTTCAAGTTCATCTTAGATGTCTGAGATGGTCATTTCTAGGAAACAGAAACATTTACACAGTTACAATTCACAAAAGTGCATAAAAATGACCACCAGCAAGAGGAGCCGTTAAATGAATGGGAAGTTAAATGAATACTCTTTTTTTTTTTTTGCATGAAGCTGTACTTCCTGTGAGCCTCAAGCTGTTTAAACCATCTGCCAAAGTAGAGAAAAGGATAAAATAAAACTTAAAAAGAAAAGAAATTCAAGTCATTCTTCTTACAAAGCCCGCTGTGCGCACCAGGGCGGGAAGGACCATGTTTGGCTGTTCAGAGTCCTCCCAGCCCCCTTTTTCCTGGATTTCAAAGCCTTGGAAAAAGCTCTCATTTCATGAGTACAGTACTTCAAAATAGAAACTTAAACAAGTTTCAGCATGAATAAAAAGCATTAAACATTTCAATTTTTACAAGATTGGATGAGCTTGTTGGGAGGGTGTTTCTGCCTGTCCATTACAGGGCACCTCCTGACAAAAAAAAAAAAACTTTTGATGATGGACAGTTGATTGAAATGCTATGCACCTGATTTCAAGCTAAAATCAAACATGAATAACTAACCGGCTAGTGATGGATATAATATGCAGAGGTGCAACTGGCAGTAACCCAAGTAAAAACGGGGGAGGTACACCAGTTACACAGAAGCAAAAACCCACTGCGAGTTGAAGATGGGAAAACGGAAGGCTAACTTAAAATTAAGACATTTACTGTATATATAAGATAAAAAGGGCGTGTATTCCTTGAGTCATAACCCCTATGGAGGAAAACTGGATATGGGAAAACAAGTGAAAATCTGTGTGTCTCAGTATTAGGAAACTTATTTTCACAGCCATATTATCTGTGTATTAGTTACATCATAGGTCAATCCATGGTTGCAATCTGCATGCGTGTGTGTGTGTAGACAATTAGCCAGGGTGAATGTGTGTTCTTGTGTGTCCACCAGCAGGTGCTGCAGTTAAGTGAGGAAGAACAAGAAGAGCCAATGACCCAACACAGAGGGGTCGTGTTGGTAATCCTGGTGTGCACTGGATCCTGACCGGAACAAAGCTGGCTCCTCCTCTAGGTGAGCTGGTGAGGCGCCTCTAGCATCTCCATCAGGAAGGTGTCAATGGGCGTATCACCAATCAGTTTAAAGAAGAACAAGTGCTCCAGGCACTTCAGACCGATGGAGCGCAGTGCCGGGAGCCGGAGGAGGAGCTTTGCAAACCTGTATAACAGAAGGAACGATGAGGGACAAAAATGGCCACTGACCTGGTAATGTCTTAAAATCAATTAAAATGCACGAAAAATTGTGAATAATTTTTCAGATTGCAGAACGAAAGCATCCTGGATAATCTGTTAATATAATGTATTTAAGCAGAACTAACAGTTTGTGAAAACAATGTAGCTTGCCATCACCAGTGTGTGAATGGGTGGATGACTGGATATGTAAAGCGCTTTGGGGTCCTTAGGGACTAGTAAAGCGCTATATAAATACAGGCCATTTACCATTTAAAACACGAGTTGGAATACATAAAATATCTGTCCATAATCACAATATCTAACAGTGTACAGCTCAAGTTATGCTTATAGTACACAGAATCTGCCCCCACTCTTGCATTGAGTTTCAAGTAACAAGATCAGAATCAGAATACTTTGATCCCTGGGGGTATCAGCAATACGACTACTTTATGCCAATCCGAGTTATCTCATACAACTAAACTAAAAAAAATGAATTATAAATTGTTGTTTCATTTTAACAAAGTCAGTGGATTTAAGAGGACTTGATTAAATGCTGCCCAGGATTCTTGGCTGTTTTATAACTTTTCTGTTTTCACACTATGAACACAAGTAAATTTGATCAAGATACAACATTCAGTTTGTTTGGTAACAGCCCAGAGACTAATTCAGAAAGGCAGACTGTATCAGCTGCTCTGTGCAGCGGTGATGAGTGTACGTGGGTATGTGTAAACAGCAGAGCCCACAGTGACTTCACCTCTTGTCGGTAGTCACATGTGCAATATCTTACCTTCCCTGCTGATCGGGATATTTCTGTTTGCAGTAAGACTCCAGAGATGCGTACACCCTCTCTCTTAGGAGCTCCACCTCACTGGAGTTGGACAAACCCTTAGCATCTTCAGGTAAAAACAGAATATTTTCATTATTTCAACAGTTTAAAATTTCTTCAGTTTTCCAGACTTTAATGAGTCTGTTTTAGTTTTCCCAATGACACTTTCACATGATTTTCAACATTGCACCAGCCCATGTACCTGGATTGAAGAGAATGATTGCTCGAAGGCAGCCCAGCTCTGTCTTGTCCATTTGCATGTCTCTCATTTTACTAACAAGCTCTGTCAAAACCCTGAAGAGAGGACAAGAGATATGCAAAGAGAGAAGTCCCAAATGGAGACAGTAGGAAAAAGCCGGGAGAGAGAGGGGGAGAAAAAAGAAAGGATTGTGCCAGTGAAGAATAAAAAAAAAAAAAGAGGGGGAATCGATAAAAATAGGAGAAAATACATGAGAAAAAGACAATATTAAGTGAAACAGAGAGACCAGATGGCAAAACCACTGCTATTTATGGTTACTTATTAATATAATGACTGTAAGTTAGGCCATGGCTGAACACTGCTGGTTCTGCAGCTGCACCGGTGACTGAATCTGTCCTGTCATGAAAATGGCTGGCAAATGTCAAAATCTACAATGACTGGAGATAAAAATGTTTTTAGTAATTTCTTGTTTAGTTTAAAACTTTAATTTGTGTCTTTCCCTCAACTGCTCATGGAGCAGAGACACTCGGGTCAGAAAAATATTTTTCATTTACCAAACACAGACACATAATTTGGACCAAAGCTTTTGAGAATAAACCCAAAATGTATTTAGTGAAGGGAACATATCCGGTTGTTGTCTCTGTTAAACAGTTTTTTTTCTTTTTTAACTCTTCATTTCAAGTACAAAGCTGTGGCTGTGGGGACAGCAGACCCACCCATCTGCTGTTAAAGCCTCCTGTTTGAAAGGCACAACCAGTGAGAGGAGGTAAAACGGCTCGCTTCAGGCAGTGGATGGACTGAGGAGCTGCACAGAGGCCGAGGTGGAAATAATCCCCTGTAATTCCTAACAGTAATCCTTTTAACATAATTTAAGGTTAAAAAAAACTACTTTTCTAGGACTGTCACCAGCATTTTGATGAAATGCTCACTTTTAAAATAATTTCTTAAAATTAAAAGTAGAATGGCTATTTTTAATTTTTCACAACTGCATGAATAAATGCAAACAACTAACAAAAACACCGCCTAAACATGAAAATGTCACAATAACAACATTTTCAAACATTTCATTCAATGCATTTATCAATCTTTAGTAGATATTGCGTTTTGCAATCTAAACTATTAAGCGTTTCCCCTCCAGGCAAACGAACTGAGTGAAAGAGGAATGGGATACAATTATAGAGTAAGAGGAAGAAGTGATGACTGTTAGAGACTGCTTATTTGCTTCTCCATCATCCTTGATCAGAAACGAACATCTGTTTTTAATGACAGGGTTGTTTTTGTTAAACAGACACCACCTTAACCAACATTACGATGCACTGCCAAATCAATTGTTTTATGCACGGCAGCGCTCTGGATAAATGCCTCCCCCCCCTTTTTACTTGAGAAAGTGGAGGAAATGAGGAGTAATTTATGGGGTACACCCAGAGTACGTGTCATTATTTTTATACTACGGGTATTTCCCATCTGATGACAGCCAACAACACCTCCACTATAAATTAGGGGCTCTAAACTTTAACCGAGGACTTCGATAATACAGTATTTGCTGTTCACAAAGGCAGTCCACACATTTAGTTTCACTCTGCAGTCGTCTAACCTAAATATACTTTAAGTTCTAAGAAAATGAAGTGCCAAAGTGCAAAACATTCAGTGACAGGATGCATTCAAAGCCACAAACAACACATGGTGTCTGACAGTACGCCGATCATTTACAATTTTAGTAGGTGATGTTCAGACTTGTATCCTGTTGTAAGAACCTGGCTTGCAGCTGTAAGGCTGCAGGAAAGTCTGACAGCATCAACGTTTCCACGTCGTTTGTTTGTTTGTTTTAAGGTAGACTTAAAGAGGAGGGGTTCAAGGAAAGTGTTTGTGTAGTGGGGTAATTACCTGTCAAATATGGCCCCAACCTCGGCATTGTGCGCCCTGTGTATTCAATCACAATGTGTTATTACAATGTCATTACACAGTTACAGTACAGTACTTTCTGTTCTGAGCCCTTCAGCTGTACAGGTAGTGCACAGGTAGTCCACGCTTACATGTGATGTGACATGGTTGTATTAAATGCGATGTCTGGTTTAAGGTTTGCTTTATTTGAAAATTTATTGTGCATGTACTGTTACATGTTGCTAAATGTGGACCTCTGGTAGAAATGTGATGTGCTTTATTACATTATAGTGTGTATATAGTATTCAATGATTTGCACATGTATTAAAACAAGCACAGGCTGTAACAGATTTTATGAGCCAAATGCAGGACAGCAGAAAAACATCTTACAGAAAGGGCCCTTCAACGTTTAAATGATTTTTCTAGCTAAATGTTAACAGATCTGCAAAGTAACCTGAGTAAATGTCACTGAACTGTGTCTGTTGGATGAAGAACAGAGGCTTGACGAGCAGAATACAACATTTAGGACAACAAATTAACCACACACAAAAAAGGAAAATAAAACATCAGTAAACAGAAAACACATTTAAAACAGCACAAACACAACAACAAAGTAAAGCAGAGATGCTTTCTACCTTTGTCATCGATTTATTTTCACATAAATGTGGAGTGTATGTAGGCAAAAGGTCACTGTGTGCTTCTTTTCTGTGTGTGTGCTCATTGCGTCATCTTTCCTCTTGGCCATCTAGTCAGTAGCAGCATAATAATATACTAAATTTAACTGTTCAGTAGCTTCTTTGAATGAGGTCAGCAATGACCATAATTTAGTATTCAACTGAATGAAACACTGCTAGGCAAGGACTGGGTCTGCTTGCTCTAGGAAAGGGTCATTGACCAGGAAAGCAAACAGGAAAGGATGTGCAATAATCAATTTACTTTCTGCCTGTCCAAACTCAAAAGAAAGATGGTACCTTTCAAAATAAGACACCAGAGTCATGGTACTATTAAGACTTACATCTTTTAAACCTACATCGTATTAATCTGGACCTGCTCAGCTTTTGTGTTTGCTGAAATTTGTCCGTTAGTTCGTGTAGTTAAATGATGTGTTTTTCAGTTTGAGTTTTGTGTGGAGTTTCTTTCTTTTCATTTTTTTTAAAGAGCTTGTGGTATTTTACACTTCAGGGCCATTAAAGCAAAACGTCTACAGCGAGTAATGTGTTACAAAGAAATATCCACATCCTCTTTCATAAAATATGGTTCAGTAGACTCAAACAGATGCTGATGCCAAGCGGAAACAGAAGCCTGCTGCTAGTAGAGAGCAGTGCTATGAGAAAATGACCTTTGAGCCATTTGCAACAAGCCCAGCATGATTTGAACTAAACTGGATTTGAAGCCAGGATTAACCATTTGTAGCAAATTAGTAATCTATTAATGTGCAACTACTGTGAATTAAAACACTGTGATCAAGCCAAAACTTTAGATAAGATTAACCAAGAGCTGCAATACGCATACTGTTTTTTAAAATCGAGGCAAAAGCCGTCTGACATCCCATCATGACATGAAACACGTTATTTCACCTTACCTAAGTATTAAATGCATCAACTGCAAACAAACAGTGCACCATTTTGTTCTGGGTCCTCGTCCAGCAAACCTCTCGGCTATGAGGGGAAAACCCCCGCTCAGCGCAGCCACACATGCCTGGGGTGCGACTTGGCGGTCAGTCGGGGAAATATACCTCCTTCATGAAGCTGGCAACTTTTCAATCTTTGGCCTGCGGTCATAAACGCTACGTGGATTGTGATCTGATGGTTTCTTGTAGACACACTGGAGTTTGCACCAGAACTTTAATCATTTATAAATGTGCCAGAAGGGTCTGTTTGTATATCTGCATCCATATTAAAGCCCGATAATTCAAAGAACATAAAGTTTGACATCTTTAACTTATAATTAAATCTGTTTATGCATGTTAAGCCAGTCGTACTGAAATTGTGTGTGTGGGGGGGGGATAATAAAAAGGGAAGATTTAACACCTTTTAACATACTTACGGCCTCTAAAACATTCTGCACAGTAATTAAATTATAGTCACATATTTTTAAAGACATTTCCATTTCATATTTGCACATAAGATTGTACATTTGCCAGCCATTACCACATTACCAGATTATACAATGAGTGATATGCCACTGAGTGTGCAGGAGTTTGCATGCATGCCTATTGCTAAGTATTAGTCACCAGCCTCCCTGGCATGCGCTGTGATCCTACAGGCAGCACTACAGAAGCAAAGTCTCTCAGCCAATTACAGCCAATGCAGAACACAGCAGCTGCAGCCAGCCAAAGATGAACACTGTAACCTCGATTCTTGTTCACTATCCAGAGAAACCAAAAGGGATTTCATTTTGGCTTTCCAGGATCTGCTTATTTTACTATGTAGTACATGATTTTATACTGCATACATGTAGACGTAGTACACTTGAGATTCAAAGTAGAACGGCTTCTGAAAATGCACTTATATAACAAAGCTAAAACCCTCTAGTGAACACAATGTTTTGGTTTCATGCCTTCTTCTCCTTAAAGCTGCAGAGAGTCCCAAATGTTGTTTGTGTATCAGAGTTGCACCATTTGTGTTTCCATACATTGTGGCATTACCTGTCAAAGATAGCTCCAACACCTGCACTGTGGGCACTGTTCCTGTGGACATGCAGGCCTGTGGCAAGTAAAATCCCGTCCTTCACCGAGATGGAGCGATGGGAGAACGATGCAATCAGGAGCTCATTCCAGCCTGTTGAAAAGTTGGTGTCTCAGTATCTTTAATGAGGTTTATTTCATGTTTAAAAAACAAATACATTAAACTGCAGTGGCTAATACATGAGACAGATCCCCAGTTCAAGACTAAGACACACAAACCCAGCCTCAGTGGGTCACAAGCTACTGTGCTCCTGCAAAGCCCAGAAAAATGGGAGCGATCAGGCAGAACACTCATCATTAAATGTGTGCAAAATCAAAGACACGGATCCATTCAATGTGACAACACATCAGAAACAAGAGATTACCCAAATTTACTGTACTTCACAAAGCACAAAAAGCAGAAAATGCCAAATACCCTTGCAAAAATAGTGTGCAAGTTTATGATTAGCTTTTCTTGGCTGTAGTGGCTGCTGTTGTAATAACTGCATCAAATATACTGCTCAATAAATAGATAAGTAAATAAATATGGGAACACTTAAATGAAACATGATTGATGAAATAATTATTCAAGTTGAAAATCTTTACTGACACAGTGTGAAATTTATTGAGAACAAGACGTAACAATGGATCTTGAAAACCAAAATAATGAAATCAAAATAACATCAAAGAGTTAAACTTAACATTGTTAAATTGTTTCCTGAATTTCTTTAATAAGCAAAAGTGATGTTTGCATTCTTCTTTGATGCACAGGTGAGGCTAAAAGCTGCACTGGAAGTTTTAAGATCGGGTTACAGGACAATATAGAAAATCCTGAGAACTAAAGATTATGTAAGATTAAAATGTTTACATTTTGATGGATAGACCATACGGTGTACTTTATATCAATCCATGCATGGTGAAGATCAAACTGTAATGCCATTGTTACAAAGAACCACAAAAAATGTTCATTGTTTGCAACAACCGCCCTGTTATTTGTGCATTTTTAAAACTGTTGGAGTATATCATGATAGTTTTAACTAAGAGTAAAACCAGTAGAATCTCATCTGAGTTATTAAACCGGATCAAATCAGTCTGACTTACCTGCACGTAGCAAGATGACCTGGTCATCCAGGGGCAGCTCTGAGAAATGAGGGATCCTCTTGGCCCACTCCACCAGCGTGAAGAGCTGCTTGTCTGCTGCCTGGCAGATGTTGGTGACTGGATCGTTGGGCTGAAATAAGCAGATTTACAGTATTAGTGGTAGTGATTTCATTGCAGCTTTAATGCATTACTATGTGCCTGTGAATAATATTAAAACTAATCTGACATCTAACAGTAACTGTATCACGCAAAGCTCAAGAAACACAAACGTGTAACTGCTATAGAGTTTGTTTAAACTCAGACTTCCTTTGATAATTATTTCTATTGTTAAAAACATCTAAAGGGTTTATTTCCAACCCCAGGCTACTCACAGAGCTGCCGCCTGAACTTCCATCTGCATGCAGCTCTGTCTTCTGCTCTACGGCCATCTCTGCTTCCAAAATCTTCTCTACTGGCATCTCCTCATTGACTGCACTGGTCGACTCCACGTCACCATCTCTATCCTTGTTCCTCTGCCGCTCCTCTTGGACAGCTGCAGGACAAGGGAGAGAGGAACACAGGGGAAAACAATAAAAGGCAAGAAGGTTGGAAGGGAGGAAAAAGTAGGAAGAGCAGAAAGGAGAAAAAAATGCAGGTGGGTAAAATGAGTGAATGTATGTTATTATGAGAGGAGGAAAAGTACACAAGCAGAGGAATGGCCGAGAAAGCAAATGATTTGGGTAGGCAGGCAAATGTGGAGAACAAGAATAAACAAAGAATGAGCCAAGGTAAATAAAGTGAGAGATGCAGAAAAGGAGATTAACAGATAATGTGTGAACAATGAGGGATAAAGATTGGTGTAGGAAGAGGTGAGCATACAAAAGGAAAGAAGCAGAAAGATTCAAATGAATTTGGAAATATGAAAAGAAACAAACAGCAGGGAGAGAGAGGCACATGTATACACAGTTCATAAAAAGTCTCTCATACTGTCTTTCATACTTCTTTCAGGTCCACAACTAAGGCAGAAATAGACCAATTAAGACATACCACATAAATTATTAACAAACCATTTTATAGACAATAAGGAAGAAATTACAGTGAAATCAAACTCAGAGTGTAAGCGCTTTTTCCTAGATTGAATTCCAATTCCAGGCAATTAACAGTTAATGGCTGGAACAAAGTTTTTGGAACTATTAAATCCCTGCTGTAATAAAACTAGGTTTCTATTTTCATAAAATTCAAGCAATCTAGTTATTGCAGACAGTGCCCATGTAAATACAATCAATATAATTCCATGAACTCTACTTTCCCTTTTCATGAGGTATTAAAAAGCTGTGTTTAATAAAAATATGGTTTTATATTCACTTTAGATGACCCATTTCTGTGGGAGTTTTTTAATATACACAGTAACCAGATTTTTTTTAAAAGAAATAAATGCACAATTACGTTAAAATAATCAAATTCATAGTCCGTTACAAATGATTTGCAGTCAAATGTTTTGACAGTCTGATATCCTACAGACATCAGCAGATGCAGATTATGTGACTTGGCCGCTTTGGTTTGTTTAAAGTACCAGATTTATGCCATTGACCTGAATTTTGTAATATGATTTTTTTTAAATAAAGCCTGTTTCATAAGTGTACAAGCTGACAACCAGTTGCTGTTGTGGCAGTCCTAAAGCCATTCAGCTGCCACTCCAGTGATTCTCTTGTCCACCATCCTGGACTAAAGCTGGCGACAGTAGTTCTGGTTCTGCTTGCTGGGAGATCTGCTGTGAGCTGGAAGGCTACTGAAACCAGAAACCGCAGCAGGTGGAGGACTGGTTATCTGCCACTACGGCTAGCTCACTAAGGCGGCAGAGCAGAACAGAACCGGGACTACCAGTGCCAGCTCCAGTATGAGACAGTGAAGTGGCGTCTGTCTGCAGTGCAAGACAACAGCTGGTTGGCTAATTAAAAGAATCTGGATACGTATCCTCACAGTATTCTTACTACGGTACTACCAAGCATCAGTTTATTCTTAAATAAATGTTTCCACACGGTTGAGGACCTCTTCTGTAAGTGTGACTCTACTGGGCTGCACCTGGTTAAGAGCAAGGAATAGGTAACTTAAACTAGTGTAACGATGACTGAACGAGTGGGCATACTCAGCAAACTTTCCCTGTAACCATGAAGGTTAAAAACACATGGGGAAGTAATTCAAGGCTGGCACTGGTCCTCCTCTCAGCACTGGCAAGAAACAGTGGAAAAATATTTTAAACTAGCTGCTCCTAATTGATAGGCAATGTAATATCTCTGCTTCCTGCTCACTCATACAGGCACAGACACACACCCCTCCCTCCCTCTTCTCCTTACATCTGTCGTTCATCTTGGCCACTACAGAAGGAGGGTGGGGGAGAGAGATCGAGAGGAAACAAAAAGAGGAAGAGAGGGGGAAAGGGGTTAGTGTTTACAAGGCTTACCCACCCCCATCTCCCTCTCTACCACTCTTTACTCGCTCTTTCTATCCTCCATCGTACACATATTAAAGCCTTTCCAGTCATGGAATATGTAGCATTGCTGCTTTATCAAGCTCATCAATTAGATTTGGATGATTTGTGACATTTAACAGGCAAGAATAGAAAGCAGAGGAAGTTGCATATAATTTAAGAGATCATTACAGTCCCTTTAAGATACAAGTCTTTTCCATAATCAGCACGATTTGAGATTAGCTCTCTAATCTGAGTGTCAGGCAGAGATTACACTCCCTTGCAGAAGTACATGCAAACAGCTGCAGACAGAGGAAGAATAGTTACTTCTATTCAAATTAGAAGGAGCGCTGACAGCTACACAAAGCTTTGCGTATAACTTCTAATGTTGAAATTTGTGTCACGCGGACAATCATGCTGCAGCAGATAGAAATACAACATTTGCGTCAGCAACATTTCCAGCAGCTTTACTCAAATTTGCAGCGACCGAATGATGCCTGGAATCACATGGAAGCTTGTTAAGAATAATTTATTTTGTTGTTATGACTGGTGAGGAAAATATACAATAAAGTTATCTCATATGAATTGGTTCTGATTTTTTGCATGCCTTCCATTTTGATTGCTCTGATTGGACAGATCTAGTGGGGTTGCCATCGTGTCTGTTACTGTTAACTGACCTGCGTTCTTATACAGGCACGAGACCAATTTGTTAAACCGTCATCAGATTAAGACAGAAGTGTGTTTTTAAATAGTTTTTACACATGTATTGCAGCCCTCAACTTCTCTATATTGTTATTTCACAGCACAAACCACAAACACAGTGAGCGTGACTCACTGTCGTTAGCTTGCCACTTCCCTTGTAAAAAGGTGGACTGTGGTGATGTGCAAATAACTCTGGTACATAGTCCAGAAGATTTACCTCTACTGAAATGATGTCATTAGTGCTGCCTACTGAACACACTAAGCAGCTTTCTCACCCTAAACCACATGGAGTAGTGCTAACGTGTGAAAACAGCTTTAATAAAAGGAAGAATATTTGAAAGCAGATGTGTTTAATTGTATTTTTATGGTATATCATCTCTCGGCTGGCCTGGGAACGCCTTGGTGTTCCCCCGGATAAGCTGGAGGAGGTGGCTGGGGAGAGGGAGGTCTGGGCCTCTCTGCTTAGGCCGCGACCGGGCCTCGGATAAAGCGGGTGAAGACGGATGGATGGTATATCATAGCTCTTAAAATGTTGGGTAAAGTTAAAAAATTAGGCTCAGAGTTAGGCTGCAGAAACTGCAGATTATGCAGACATTAGGTCCCACAGAAAGCATGCTGCCTCGAATATTCCTAAATCTGTGCCGTCTTAATACTCCACAACCACAGTGACAATATCAGCAACAACAGTGGTGACATACCTTACATTTAACTTGCATTAAGTCATTATCAATGTTCATAAAATTTGCATTGTACAACGCTAAGGAATTCAGTGCTAATCTAATAATAGGACACGAGAAAGCACAGGGTGCAATATGGTTAGCTTACTTACACTGCTCAACTCTAAGACGCTTAGCAGCAGATAATCTCAGATGGGCCGGCTTGAAATGGATATAACGTAACTTTCAGTGTTAAGACACTTGTACAAGGCAAGATACAGATTAGTAGATGTTTGTAAAGGTTTCATAAGGACAGCAGTGAGAATTCTGAATGGCGTTTGATGTTTCGTGCTAATTGCCATGTCATCCATTTTAACATTGTTATTGTTTAATAACTGTTAACAAGGCATGAAGTCTGAGGTAGTGTTCAGGCTGTGTCAGACTGAACTACAATGCACACAAAAACACAGCAGAGCAACCACAATGGAAGAAATGCGCACTTTGATAACTTCACACAAAATCTGGCAAAGCACCAGTTTTGAGCAGGGTTGTACCGAGATGTGAGCTTATTTATTTGTATTTCAGAAAAATGTTTATTTCCTCTTTTCACTTCTTTGTTTTCACTCTCCGTTCCTTCACTCGTGCTTCGGCTCACTGAAGCTGCTCTCCATTTCTCTCTCTCACCCTTTGAATGGGGACATTAGGGGCCAAGATTCAATGCTGTGTTTACAAACAGTAACCAAAGATTTCTGTGGCATACTTTAAAGTAACCAAACTGATTTTTACAAACTATTGCGCAGTGTGACTGTGAGGGGCTGGCTCAATTGCTTCATGTTGGCTACTCCACCAGTCAGAAATGATCACTGCTGCAAACCCCACCCATTACATTTTCACAAGTACAAGGCAGGGACTTTTTTGGAAGTTTAAAATGGAACTTAATTTAGATGCTGGTTCCTGCAGCAAAGGCACCAAGGCCGAAACACAACACTGGGCCAATTGAAAGCGCCTTTGAGGACATTACTCTTGGCCTTTTGTTATACAAGAATAGATTGCAAAGCTAAATCAGCAACACTCTTGTTCAACTATTAACAGTAAAAAACCTTTTAAACCTTAAAAAAAAAAAGAAATTGGTGATTTTATAATGGATTTTAGGACACTGCAAGTTGTAAAGGATGCAGAAAGTATGTTGTGTGTGAATATTTGGCTCTTTGTGTATTTAACCTAAACTTGTTTGGATAAACAGGAATAACACAGAGAAGATTAAGAACAAGCCGATTACAAGGCCTTTTCCTGCTGGCTCACCTTCTCTCTTCATGCCCATGGCCAGGCACTTCTGATAGCGGCAGTACTGGCAGCGATTCCTCTGTCTCTTATCCACAATACAGTCTTTATTGTCCCGACAGGTGTAGGTCAAGTCTTTTCGCACAGTTCTTTTGAAGAAACCTTTGCAGCCCTCACAGCTGTAGACTCCATAATGCTTACCTAAGAGAAAGGGGAAAAATTGCTTTTAATCATAGATGAAACTAACTCAGAGGCAACACAAAGAAAGTAGCTGTATTTTAGACGTCTACTCACCAGAGGATCTATCTCCACAGATGGAACAAAGACGTTTCTGGGAAAGCATCGGCCCAGGGCTGTGAGATGACAGCTGTTTCAAGCCCAGTGGAGGTTTCACATCATCGGAGCTGCTCACTGCATGAAGCCCCGACATCGACACTGTTGAGTTGATCTGAGAAAGCAACAGAAAAGATGCAGAATGCAATGACAACCAGGCTTTTTATGATACATTATTCACTATTCCCTTTTCATCTCTGTAAGAATCCAAAGACTGTTTAATATTACGATCTAGACTGCACTATAAACTTTAGAGGACACTGAAAATGAAACATGGGCCCTTTGCAACTAATTTTTTAACCTACTTACTCTTCTCTCTCTGCCATATGGTTGAAAACAGACAGCTATTAGAATCTTCCATGTAAATAACAAAAAACAGAAAACAATATAAATGGGCTCATAACAAAGAACAAACATTCCTGATATCAAAGACAAACACTAAAGCAAAAACAGCATTTTTTAAATACTTTGTGTTTAATGTTGAGCATATACAACGTGAAATATTTTGAATGACACTGATTTACAGAGTAAAGTTGGTTTAGCCATCACTTTAGCTGGAGCAAGCTCTAAATCCTACAAAATGACGGATACATCCACATGTACTGAACCATACTAAACAAAGCAAAATGTCACCTGGGGGCTGCTAATTGGGCCGTAACCCACTGACGGTGTGCCAGGTAGGCAGGGAGACCCCAGCGAAGAGCTGATAACAGAAAAGGGGGAACCAATGCTGCTGATGGGGCTATTGACCCCGGCAGTGGTGATGGGAGGCAGGGAGGTCATGGAAGCTGCAGCTGAGGGAACCAGCGGAGGGGAGCGCTGGCCCGAAGGTGGGGAGGACACAGACGAACTGTCTGGGCTGTGGGAATCTGATAAGAGACAGCAAGATGAACAACACAGTAAATTTCATTATTCATAATAACAGCACACAGCAAAAATGCCTAAGTCTATGGATGGCTTTCTCTGTGATGTTTCATCAGTTAGATGTGTGTGAAAAGTATGGAAAACAAACTGCATTACGTGAGAGCTTACACTAAGAAAATATAAAACAACTGCTTAACACTTTAGTTCAACAATACCTAAAGTAACTTAAGCCTTTAAGTCATCAGGAGCTCCACAATATTGTCACATGACAAAACTAAAAACATTATTTCTACAAGGGATGTTGCATCGTGGATCAAGCTTTTTTATAAGCTGCTTTACAACCATGCAACCCCATCAGTAATGTCCATCCACCGTTTGCTCTTCCTGTCATATGGAGTGCAAGGATCAGTGCCCCAGCAAAGCTCAGTTGAGTCACTTGTTTACATTTGGGTCACACGTCACCAGCAGGTAGGATCGACTCCTTCACAGCTTGGTTGTAGTCAACAGTTTGTTTCGGCCTCAAGTGGTTTCCACCGTTATCAGGAACAGCTTCCCTGCATAATTTGCAAAGCACTGTGCTTTGTTGGAGCTTGCTGAAGACGCTCCTTTTTTGAGCGGTAAATTATCATTGGATGCAGACACGGGGCTCCTACTCGTACAACAGATGTGCCCAGGCTCATCTCATTTAATTATATCATGATGTCCTCCTGAGACCCAGCCTATTCATTTATGTCCTCTGTAATGGAAATTTGTTTTTGGTCTATATCTTTTGACTTATTACTAAAGCTACCCTACTAAGTCCTGATGTGCTCAATTTAGGACATCCTTACCTTTCCAGTGATATCTCGTGTGACTGGGTGGCCTCTTTTAGCTCCATAGAGGCAGGAAATTATAAAAAAAAAAAAAACGTTAAACTGAAAGATACTTTTTTTCTTTGGTTCTCGGGAGGATATGCCATTTCTATATACGTAAAGATACCTGTGTTATCATGGATGAGGTGATATAAATTTCCCTTTGCTTTTAACATTGACTTTAGGGCGAAATTAAGTCAAATCGAACTCAGTAGTTATTCCTTACATTTCTAAAGGAAATAAAAATTCTTACTACAGCAATTTGCATGAGTTTTAGCAGAAATGTGTGTTTGTTCTATGTTATTGGTGCAATATGTGAAAAATATGCATATTAATATGAATAAATGTACCTCATTTGTCTGAAGACCCTATTTGACTGTGCAATTTCAATCAGATTTATTTTAAAAAAAACAATGACACAAAATATTGTTGGAAATAATATGTAAATTGTGTTCTTCCCCATCATCATTCCTTAAACTATTCTGTCCCTTCTACAGCTGGCTGTGCTGCATTCTTGCTGCTGTGGGCGATGTACTGGCTACCGTCTGATGTAATCACTCCCCCCCCCTTTTTTCCCCCCCCAGGAACAAAAATCAGGGAATCACGTTGTCTCATAAATCATCTACTGCAGGCCAGGAAGAAAACAGTTATTTCAAAAACAAATCAACAAAGTCAACGAATTGTGCCTTACATTACTCAGATTTGTGTGTGTGTTTAATTTTAAGTGGTGCATACTTTCTCAGCTGTTCATGTATTTCAGGGGAAAATAAATAAATAAATCCCCATCACTGGCACGAGTTGTTATTACTTTCCTGGCTTGGGAATAAAGGTTCAAAGTGCTGATAGTCTGAAACGTTTTGGATCGAGGTTAATGAAAAACAGAATCAAAGAGTGAAGAGTGCCTTCTTTTTAGCACAGTAACAACTTTATGACTGCCTCACAGTGAATTATATACATAATTTATTTTTTAGCTTTGACATGTTTTTATAGTACATTGGTTAATTCTGTTCCTACATTAGAACCGGCAAGTTGAACACCGATTCAATCAAATGGGAGATTTTATTTTTAACAGTAAAACAATTATTAAAACCTACTTACTTTTAGAAGAATGGCAGATGATATTTTGGACACCACACACTGATTTATTTAAAAAAACAAAAAACAAAACACTTCTACCTGGTCAGCTGTGTCAGATGTAACACATAAATGGTAAACGGCTGTATTTGTATAGGGCTTTACTAGTCCCTGAGGACCCCAAAGCGCTTCACACATCCAGTCATCCACCCATATACACACACACACACACATCTGTTTAAGCTTTAGCACTGTGATGTTTAAGCAAGTCTTGTTTTAGTTTCTGTTCCTTCATACCACATATCTTTCATAGCTACGATTTTACAACAGATAATAATGTAACATTGATCTATTATTATCACTAGTTTCCAGATGCAAGTCATCTAGACAATAATCCTGTCTGCAGTGCTGAAAGATTAATCTTTGCACATTAGTTCTTCCTTTTGCTTACCTCTGCTGTCTCCCATGATGGTGGTTGGGGCACAGGGGCTGACTGACAGCTACAAGCCGACGTGCTTCCGTCTCTAACAGCCCGATATCAAACTCTAGACCGCGGACTGAGGCCCGGGCCGGAGTTTTTTTGGGAACCCAAAAACGGCTCTGAAATTCCAACAGAAGAAATAGCACCGTATAAAACAGGAGTGTGACACAGAGGGTCCATTTGGGCATAAAGATGCAAAACAAAACTATCGTGGCTCCTATCTTTACACGGCTGTGAATTCTACCTGTGCTTAGCATTAGAAATATTTGCGTATTTGATGCATTTTAGGTGATTTTACGTAACGTTACAGCTGGACGTTTTAAAGCAGCCAGCTGCTCAGCTGATGCCAAGATTGTCTTTTACAGTACAGATCGAAACACCCGTGTTATATTCCGCAAATAAGCAGCATGCTGATCCCAAAACACTGCTCATCTTATCTTGGTTCAACGAGGTGAATAAAACACCCCAAACCAAATGAGATGGAGCCCAGACAGATGGCAACAACCCATCGTTTCTCCACGCTAGCCAACGTTAGCCAAAGCTCGTAAACTAACCTAGCTAACTTGCAATGTCTGTGACTACCGAGAAGCAGAGTGGCTTGTATTACATCAAAATCAAGTGGCATTAGACCGATTAACACTTCCGTTAAAGCTAACAAGCTCTGGTAATAAATTGCGTGAAAAGCATAGTTTAAGTTGGCAAAACAAGCCTATCGCTAAAGCTAACTACACTTAGCTACGTAACTTGGCTAGCATGCTAGTTACCACGAAAGCTTCGAAGGAGAGCGAAACTACCGAGAACAAGCCACCCCATCACCCAGTCCTTCTTCCCCTAACTATGCAATCTTTTTAAAAACATGCTGAATATTTTAAGTAAATATTTCGTGCAAATAAATGGAAGTTACTAACGGTTTAGCGGCTCAGCTTCTCCGCATGAAAAGATGTGGCGACTAGGCCTCGTGTGTGTCTGTCTCTCCCCCCACTTTGCCTCGTAGTCAACCCTCCCTCCCCCTGCAAGGATGAAAACATGATGATGATGGTGGAGGATTTGGCTTAGTGCTCTCTCACAGCTCAACGCTGGCTTCCCTTGCTTCTTAAAGCAGGACGTGGACTGTGCGGAGTGTTGTGCCCCACATGTCACTGAGTGAGGGAGACAACATCCAGCGAGAGGGTCAAGAGGTCAAGACTAGTTCAGCTCAGTATGTCAGCTACATAGATGAAAAGGTTACTGGCAGACACTGAGAAATCAATGCTAATCATAATAATCCTTTATAGCCTTTGTGGTCAGATTCAGTATTCAAAACACTTAACTACCTAATTATTCAAAAATATTCTTTTGTTATTGCAGGAGGTACAGATATGTAAGGCATACAGAAGAGACTGATGGTTGAAAAAGAAACATGTTAGTGGCTGCTTTGCACCACAAAGGTAAAAAAGAAAAGATTTTTCTTTGTGTTATCAAGAAAAAGCTATGCATGTCCCAATACAATGCAAATTCAGCTGTGTTTACCACAAATGTACTTTTTATTCATTGTAAATATATCAGCTGTGAAAGTTATTAATAGTTTATATTCTCAACAGCTGCATTGGCAACAACAGAGAATGTTCAAGCAGATTTGTTTTCTGTTATTGATGATCTTTTTTCCTATTTTCCTTTTAAAAAGGGATGTTGGAAAAGTCTGTTGCTTTATGTAAAAGGGAAATAATTTAGAACTTGATGAAGCATCTACAATCAGTTTATATAAACATAAAAGAAACAGCAATGAGATCTGAGGAGAAGTCACATAATTTGTAATGATTTCACAGTGCTAAGGTGACTCAAGCGTAGATGCCTCTATTCATACATTAACACTAGTTAAATGCAAGATTTCTTCTTGATGGAAGAAATCCATCAGTGAAGAAATGCTGGCACTCACAATTGTCACAGTTTTTGTTGCTTTTGCCAAAATTAATGTTTATATATCTGTCATACATTAGTCTTTTGGGAATGTTTATCAAGGTAACAGCTTAGTTTAGTTAGCTTACTCAGCTTTTAGTTTTTGTGTCTGAGATGTATCGACATTACTAGCTGGCTGAACTGGCTGAGTTCAGATTTATTAGTTTAGAATGAGTGAAAAACGTTCCCTGTCATGCTTTTCTGCTTTCATGTGGTCTGCCAGCCTGTGCATTTTACCTAGATTAATTAATTATACCATCAATGAACTGCAGTTTTGACATTGCTTACATTTTGACATAAAATATAAGAAATAATCCGTTACATTTTGAAATATTAGAGCCAGAATGTCTGTGAATGTTACAAATTTACAAACCCTAGTGCAAAAAAGTTGGAACATTATGTACTTAATGTAAATAAAATCAGAATGCAATGATAGCAATGGGTGAGAACAGGATGATTGCAATGGGTGAGAACAGGCATCAAACTGGAATAGTATTTAATGCATGACTAACGAGGATTATAAAAGTAGTCAGCAAATTTGATAAAGTCTGTTTAGCATGAAGGGATATAAAGTACACACTCTTAATTCACCTTTCACGTCATCGGTTTAACCTGATGTCAGTGGGGATTGAACATTTATATGGAAATTTACTGAGAATCAGTCCCTGTTTAAACTGGCTTAAACTGTGTGATCCGAATGTTTTGCCTCCATTTTTACAATTTCCGTTTTTATTAATGCAGAAATCAGCAGTGAGATCAAACCCAGTGTTATACAGCAGTGTTATACAAAAGCCTGCTCCTGTGTTCACAAACTGTGTTTCAAAAACAACTAATGGAAAACCCATGATTCCCAATTTAGCAGGTTCTTCCTTCCATCTGCTGTGGCTGAATTCTTTAAGTTTGTTGGTGCTTTGTCACCCTCAAGGGGACTAAAATGGTATGACATGACAACAAAAAGCATGATGTGATAAATATGCTCCAGATTTTATTGCAACACTGACAGATACTGTTTTCCAGTTGAATACTTTTAAGAGAATAATGTGTTTTGCCACATTATCTCATAAACTTTGTGGAACTTTTCTACTGTCTGTAAGTTAAATTAACTTCATAAACATTATAAATAATTTTAGTGATTTAAATAATGAGACAAAACCAACAACCAGCAAAACCTGTTATCCTTACTTATGTGTGAAAATAAATTGTAACATATTTGTCAGTTTTCAACAGGAAAAATAACTTAATTGGTTGATACAATAACATGTAGACTTAACTCAAGAGTTTACCACATAACTCCAGAAGAAGAAACACATCGAAACACAAAGACAAATTTTTAAATTGTAGTTTTATTATTGGTGCTCTTAATACAATTACACACATGGCAGTGATATCAAAGATAAAACACAGACGAGACACATAAGAGCAACAGCTGCATTTCAGTGGTTCAGGAGATTTCCTTTTTTGTCTGCTAACACAGTGACACAATATGTTTTGAGTATATCTCTGTAATCTGAAATTTAATACTGATAGTATGAAATTAAATCACGTCAATCTACTTACAACACCAGCTGGAAAACATCTGCACTCAGTTGCTTCGTCTACGTCCCACAGTCCTCTTCACATTCATCAGTTTTTGTGTTTGGACTGTGCATTCAGTCTGCAATAAAAGAAATCCATTTCCAGTTTAAATGCAGTCAGAATTTCGTGTTTTGTCACTGAGCATTCAACCTGGTAGAAAAGATCCTGAAATTACTCATAAAAGCCTGAACTTTGACCTCACGCTCAGTCTTTCAAACCTGTGACAAATCACTGCAAACGAACTGTCCCAGTATTTTAACCTGCACTGTACAGTACATCTGCATGAGCAACTGCATGCGTGTGACCACATGTGTGTAAGTGCTGCATGAGGGATTAGCCTCAGTGTGTGTCCACCAGTGATTAGCCTGGTCAGTGGGCCTGTTGTGTATTCACTCAGGCCATTAGCATATTAATGCAGCCTCGCTCTTGATCTCCCTCCCGCCCTCTCTCTCTCCCGCTCAGCCTCTCCCTCTCTCTTTCTCTTTCTCCATACATATTTCCAGACCGAGTTGTCGCTTCCTGCAGCTTCAATCTATAAATCTTACCAATTTACGCCACTCGTGCTGTGAAGCAGCGAGCAAACTCGCCACAGAGATTTCAAGGTGCTTGCTCTTCTTTTCCCTCCAAAAACTGTCCTCTTGTCCTTCTCTCCCTCCCTCTCTCCGTCAGATCCCTGCCTTCTTTTTTCATCCCACTCCCCAGCTTGCTCCCTCTCTCCCTCCACCTCATTCAAATCCTTTACTTTCACTCATTTTCCCTCTTCTTTCTCCAAGCCTGGCCCCTCGAACTTTGTCAAACAGAGGGAAACACACAGAAGCAAACTCACAGGGGCAAACACAGAGGAGGAGACTACACACACACACACACACACACACACACACACACACACATATGCGCACACAGAGTAACACACACAAACTCCCTCCCCTCATTCATTCTACTTTTCTGTCACTCTCACCCCTTCCAGTGCAAATTTAGCAGGACCCTCTCTAGACTCTGGTGCTGAAGTGCGAACCGGACACATTCAACTGTACTTAACGCGGTGAGAGCTATTCAGTCTTTTCTGCTCCACAGACAGACTCTTACCTCCTTTCCAAAATGGGACCCTCCTGATCTGCACTGCCAGGCATCTCCAAGCATTTAGACTTTGCACCTGTGCGGAAAGAAAAATACATATTAGTGAAACCAAATGTCACCAGCAGCCAACTGGCATTGATTTAATCACATCTCCGAGAAAGTTTGCATTATTTAGCAATTGTGCACATTATTTGCGTTTTGTAAATGGCCAGATTAATTCAAGATGAAGTTCTTTCTCTTTACTATTCCTTTGGCTGCTTTCCACCTGCTGCCTCTGTTTGGTGCCAGTGCTTTTCAAATCAGTGATGATATTAATTATTCACCAGCTTCTCTTCACTGCACACCTAGATTGACTGAAATATTTACAATTTAAGAGCTTGTCATTTGTCACAAGTGAAACCTTTGAGCAGTTTTCTAAATAATGCTCCCGTGGGGGGGAAAAAGTTAAGCTGACCTCCAAAAAATGTCAAGAGAGGTTCTTACGGGCTTTACATTTACATAAACACACACTCTGCTCCTTTCTCTATTTGTCTTTCAGTGTCTTTCACTCGTCCACCCGCAAAGCCGCCGGATTAGAGCCCATCAAAGGTGGTTTCTCCCTCGCTGATTTTCAGAGGTCAGGGGCGTGATGTCCATCCACAACTCCTGGTTTCACAAAAGCACATGCAAGAATTGCGTTTGGACAATCAGCTCCGGACCTCCATCCTTTTCTTGGTCATCCGTAAGTGTGCACACTTGGACACTCGGGTGCATAGCCTACTTAAAGTAGGCTTCAGTCCACTAAGGCCAGAGACTGATTGGTGTTGGTCCACCCAAAAAATCTTTTCTCCACTTGTTGAGCTTTACTTTCATAATGGAGGATGAACAAAAAAAACTAAAAGGATTGTGAGCCCATCACACAGGAATGAGCGGGAAGGCGAAGAGAAAAAAAAAGAAGAGAAAAGAAACAGAAAGCTTTAACTCATGCTTGTCCTCTGTGCCGGTGACACCATGATGAACGAAGGGGTCACCACCCGGGGGCAGGCCCGTCCAAAGGGAGCCAGCGATGTGACCTTGTACAAAAGAAGAAGTGAATCCCCCAACGGTCACACGGATCAAAGAAGACAAAAGCCTGAGATGATAACTCAGCACAGCAGTGGAGCACATTATTATCAGACACATGAGCAGAAGCAGTAGTAAATTTCACAGAGTTCGATGCAGGCGGGTGGACGTGGGAGGGCCTGCAAACTAAAGCTCTGACCCGCTCTAATCTGATTTGCCGTACGCAACATTTTCTCTTTATCTGATTCGCTCCGTGAGGCGTTTTCTCTTTCTGTGGGACCCCATCTTTATCCAAATGATGTGGTCTTTGGTGAGGCCTGGTCTATTCATGGGAACCCCATGTGCTGTGTGCCCACCATTGAGGTGCAGAGTAGCATGGCCACAAAGGATGGCAGCGTTTCAGAAGGTCCTCTCCTTACAGTTGAAGTCTCTGTTCAGGATAAAGTTTGTGGTTAAACCACAAAACCAGAAAATCCAACAAATGTAGTAAAATTATAAAAAAGTGAAAAAAAGGTGTTAATTATGGTCTAAACTGCTGAAATAAAGAGGAAGAGAGTTTTATATTGCAATATTTAACTTAAAAACATTTGACGTTGGTCTTGTTTGTAAAGTAAATGATTTGTGTCACGAATTAACATCAGACTGAGCGCCTGAAACTTTTTCCATGACACTGACTTTGCAATAAAGTTTATCTTCCTTGACTAATACCTACATTTAAAATATTTGTCCTACACTTTTAAATAAAATACTGTGCTTCAAATCTCCATGAAGTGCTGGTATTAAAACAGGCCTGAAGGCCCAAACTTTGCTCTTCAGCTCCTGTTAGCACACAGGCTACTTACAGGTGTAAATTTAAAACAGTTTAAATCTGCTGGAAGAAAAAAAAAGAGAACGAAACAGCAAAAAACCCAAATAAACAAAGAAGGAAAAATACAAAAACTCAACAACAAAACGCACACAAAATCAAGAAGACAACAGTGCAGTAGCACCCAGTGTTTGAACCCTTCGTGGCCTAAAATCTGGACGACCAATTACAGCAAAAAGCATATGATGAAGTCCCTCACAGCCACAGAGCGTTCATCCTTACATGTGCGATGGACATCTCCGCCAGTCAGTCTTCCTCCCTCGGCTCTGGGCCGAATTTCAGCGGCGTCGCTGTCGACGTCTGACCGCACTTGTTCCACTTCTCCATCTTTCACTCTCTCTGCCTCTGCCTCCTCTGATCCGGCGTCCTTCTTCCTCTCCTTCTTCAACCCTTTCTGTCCGGCCCTCCCTCCGCCTTTACATTTCCTTCGCCCCTGTCTTTCTCAATTTCCCCGCCCTCTCTCTCTCTCTTTCTGTTTCTCTCATTCTCTGTCTCTCGCTCTCTCCCTCTCCTCATTTCATGCAGCGCTGGGGTTACCTAAGAGACTGGGCCTCAATGGAGAAAATCTCCTTTGGTACAATGAAATGGGTGAGAGGCAGAGAGGAGGGGAGGGGAGAGAAATGAAGGGTCTGGGGGGACTGGGTAGAATGAGGGGGTGCTGGACACAGGAGGGGAGGGAGAGTTGGGGGTGTGAGAGTAGAGGGACAGTGGGATGCAGATCTATGCAGGGATGTAAGGGGGATACGAAATCCCAAAAACTGAATAAGTGGCTTTGCTTGATTTCGCCTCAATGGTCAGTGCTTTGCTGGTTGCCTGTGATGCCCCCCCCCCCCCCCCCCCCCCTCACCTGCTCTCCACTCAGCCTAGTTTGTCTAACCACAAAAAAACCAAAACAAACTACACTCATTTGAAAAGTTTGAAGCTAAATTTCCACCAAAAAACATTAAAAATGAACCTAACATGATATAATGCTCTTTTTTTTTAAAGGGAAATTAAAGTTTGACCTCACTTAAATGTTTTTGTTTTTTTTTTTGCAAAGCCACCATTGCCACAGATGAATACCATTTTGATAACCATGAGATTGGAGACCTCGGTGTCAGTAGTCTCCGTTTTGTTTGTTTATTTGTGTCTTTGCTCCCTTTACAAAGAGTGTTTCAGCAGCATAAACTCTCTGTTCTCCAGCACAGTGCAGGCCCCATTCAGCACGAGTAATTACACTGTTCCTCTTACATCTATTCAGTGTCTCTCTCCAAGAGATGTTCCTCCCCAAAATAAAAGAAGTCACAACACATGCAACCTTGTTTAGAGGTTAGTTACTGATTAGCACAGAAACTGTTGCAGTTCATTTTCCCGGTGCACCTTATTGAGCTCTTCAGCGATTCTTTTCAGTTTGTCGCTTGTCTCTGGGTTGGCAAACAGATCCCCCGCTGCTCAGCTCTGTGTCTTTACAACTCTCCCCGAGCCCCTTTTCTCATCGAAGGATGTGAGAAAACAATGGGGCTAATAAAAGAAGCAGAGATAATTACAGCACGGCAAAGAAGTTTGCGCTCCTACGCCCCAAAACCATAAATACCGCCGGTGTAAAATCGGATATGTGGGTGACTTTAGGATGTCTTTTTACACGCTTTTCTGTGCCAACAGCGGAAACTTATTCTTATTCTCATGTATGTCCTGTGTGCATGCCAGGATCTCTGTGTTAATGACTCTATCAGGCCCTGATACCCAGAGGCCCCTGCTGAGGGAATGGATCCAAAGGGATTGGGGTGTTAGAATGTGGCACAGAGGGTGGCAGAGTTGGGTTGGGGCGCGCTGTGTGTGTGTGTGTGTGTGTGCGAGAGAGAGTGAGTGTGTGTGTGTGTGTGAGTGAGTGTGTCTGAAGATGTGTATGTGTTTCAGACATGGGAGGGAGGGGAGGAAGGGGGTGCGGGCAGATTGTCCATGGTACTCACCCCTCCGGGCGGGGCTGAATGAAGTTATTTCCAGGCCCCTGTCCATCTGTTACCGTGGCAGCAGTGGTGACCAAGGTGTTGCCATGGCGAGGTGGACACAAAAAGGCGTGGCGTGGGAACGAGTCCAGGGGTCAGGAGTAAGGGTCAGGAGGTCAAGGGTCACAGCCAGCTGGACAGCACACAAGAGGAGGCCAGGGTGAGAAAAGAAGGAGCGAAGGTTTGATTTTCGTTTTCTTTTTCATCCTTTCTTCTCTCATTTTTTTTCACTCTAAAAGGAGACATCCGAAGAGTGGACACCAGTGGACATTAACATTGAACTGGGGTGGTGAGATAAAAAGGTGGAGGCGGAGGGGTGGGGGGTCGCTGTGGATGAAGGGAGTGAGAGGGGCTGTGGGGTTCACAGAGCAGGGCTCCCACAGCGTCCAGGCTCTGGGAGGCAGCGCTGCATTCGGCCTTACTGGTGTCTAATCGCACATTGCATTTGACAGGCAATTGACTCTGGTCAATGTACACGCAAATGCGACTATTGAGAGGATGTGGCCGGCTGCATGTGAGTGCGTGTCTGTCTGTGTGGCCGCAGTCTGCACTTTACCCGGATAAGTGATACCTCAAAAAAGACAAAAGGCCCTTTGGACAACATTTCATTCCTTTCGTTTTAGGCCTCAAAACTGCTCGCAGACAATGAGACAAACTGAAGGGAGGTAATGAATCAAACTTTCACTCAGCATGGGAAAACCATTTTCTACATGTTTTTCCCATCTCATATCATTACCTAGAACTTTTCTTTCATGCACAAATTGCTGCCCATGTACTGCAGCGAGCGACCAGCAGCACCTTTAAAAGTTAAAAAAATGGATTAAAGCTTATCAAAATCGAATGAGGAGGCTTCTTTGCAGTGAAGGACTATCTGTTAAAGACTGTTTGCACAGTTGGAGCCTCATTTTACTGGCATCAACTGTGAGAAAGTAAATATGTGTGTGAGAGAATAATACTGAAGGAAGGCATACATGAAAAGCACAACCTGAGACCAGAGAATTTGGTTTGTTAGCAAATGTCATGTGTTTCTAATAAAATCTGCTCAGTCAGAAGTTTTTGTATTTCCTTTGGTAATGTTCAAATATGAGCTTGTGTTGGCGGAAAACTCAAAATTTAAAATGTAAAATGAAAGTGCTGAAGATAATTTGACCTTCAGTTGTTCATAGACACTGCACACAGTTCACCTTTAACTTCACCCCATGATTTTCTTTCTGTAACAGGCAGGTATCCAAATATCCGACTCAGTAAAATGTCATGAAGTTGTTTCTAACTTGGCAGCTCACTCTGTCCAGGCAGCTCCCTCATCTGCACCAAATGCCGTACTTCAACAGTCAGAAAACTTTTCAGCTGGAGCCTCTCCTGCTGCCTGCATGACAGAAAGGACAATACTTTGATGATGTCTGACGTTCACGTGTGAAAATACCTTAAACAATATATTTTTCCCCATTTTCTCATTAAAAAGATTTTAAAATGAAAGGCTGGAGTGTGAAAAATATCAAAGTTCAATGTTTGATTTCATAGATTAAAGTCATAATTAACACATTTTAAGTAACACCTAAAAACACCCTTGTGAGACTGAGGCCTTTATCATAGTATTTATTACTATTTATCTTGTAAAAGTGAGACTGTATCACAACAAAAGGTGTCTGATAATAAAGCTGGTAATGATGAAATGAGAGCTACACCAAGATGGATACTCTAATACTGTTATTAAAACTGAATCATGTTCATAACCAGGGACAAATAAGGCATTAGACTGGTTTTAGTGCAGACACGAAGCAAAAAGGTTTGCATGTGTTGAGATGCTTTTGCAGTTGCAGCTCTTTTAAAAACACACTGTTACTCCCCTGGCCTTCAGTGTGAGCTGTCTGTGATCTTATGTTACTTTTATGAACTCGTTTATTGTTTAGCTTCTACAAATAAAACATTGTACTAGCTAACTAGCTAACTAATCAGCTGTTCTTGCAAAATATACCCACTCACATACCTGCCAGACTGAAAGATGTGAACATACAGTCTACAGGTCAGAACTGGCCCACCAAAGGCTCCAGTCTGGTTCACTCGATGGGTCACACAAGTCATTAAAAACTCCAATTTTTCAATAAAATGCACTGCTATTCCTGGCGTTCGTGTTGCTAACATGATTAACACAGGAGCAGTATCTTTACTGCTCCACATGAAGATGTAAAAACTGTTTAGTTTAGATTACACATATTCTACATGTCATGTGAAGGTGTGTGTGCCACTCTTAGCTCAAAATTATTGAAGCAGACTGTAGAAAACCTGAGGTCCAAGTTGGAATTGCTCTTTCTTTTTCTTTTTTTCCTTAGAATTCCCAGTTTGTAAATTCATGAAACATGGTATTTTCAGGATGTATCTGTAATTTTTATAGGTCATTGTGAAGTGTTTTAAATAGATGGGCCTACGTGAGGTCAAATTGGACTACATGAACTGGACTCTCATAAGCTTTCAACTATGGCAGCAGCAAAGAGCGAGAGATTGAAATGTCCATCTGCCCCGTAGCGAACGAAATCGACGGCCTACCTCGAGCCGCATCAGTGGATAACACATTATGACAACGTGGATAAGAAGACGCTTACAATGCAATTACACACACAAGAACACACACACAGACACACAAATACATAGAATAAACACATAGGGCCCCTTTAGACTTTAATAGTTGCCGGGATGAAAGGAGTGCGGGATCCATACTCCTCTGCAGCCCACATTAATAGGATTAGGAGCAGGCTCGGGAGGACGTGGCAGGCCAAGTCCACTGCTCCGTTTGACACCTTTTGTCCACAAGCCCTGAGACGCAGATCACAGCAATAGGATGAGAGACAAAAGCTTTTGAACATTGTGTTGTAGCTACAAATATATCCTGATGGGAGAACGCTGAGCCTCGAGGTCCACAGCAGATAAAACGAACAGACGGGGATTTTGACAACTCAATCAATTTTCAAAATGGAGAAAACACATTTTCACAATTTAAATCCATACAATGCCTTCACCGGCAAAGGCCTGATTCTGATAGTGATGTTTATACATTATTAAGTATTGGAAAGTTTCTGAGATGTGAGTTCTTTACTTAAAAGTGAGAGCAGATCCTTTGGTAGGAACATGTACTTCTCTTGTCTTGCGGCTTCTACTCCATTGACTTATTTCAACCAAACCATTAGAAGAACCACTTCCTGTGCACCACAGGAAAGACATCATATACTGGATCACAATGACAGCATGCATGATGCCTGGTATACAGTTTAAAATAGTAAATTCTGTCATAAATGTGTAATTTCAGGTGTGAAGTTTTTTTCTCTCACATAATACATAGTTGTGTTTAAAAGCTCATTAAAAACACAGAATTTAATTTTTGGATATTTTGGCATGTATGGTCTGAGTTCATCATTCTCCTTAAATGTTTGCTTTAAAAATTCAGGAGTGATGAGTAAATATCCTGCAGTAGACCACAGGTGGAAGCTGGGGCAGTGACTGTCACAGTCCTGGGTCTGGTGACTCAGGGTTTGTGTGTTTTTGAGTTTGGGTAATATTTCTTGGTTTTGTATCAGGTTCGGTTTTTGTGCTTGTGTTACTTTCTTGCTCTTGGTGATTATCTTCTACTTCACTGTCCAGTGTTTTCTTGTTTGTTGTGAGTCTTGTCTGTGTTTCATTCCCCCAGTCACAGTTTCAAGCTCACGTGTGTTGTCTGCGTCTACCTATTTGTCATGCTTCTTGTTTCATTTTGATAGTCCTTGTCCAGTGTGCTTTTGCTTCCCCTTTGTCTCGTTGTGTCAGATTTGTCCCAGTTGTGTTCCCATCTGTTCCCCATCCTCTGTTTGTTGTTATGTTTTCCATTTTTGCTGTGCGTTCCTGGTAAGCTTCATGTTCTCAAGCTACATCATGTAATGCCAAGTCTCATCTAGTTGTTAGTAGTCAAGTGCAAGATTTTTAGTTCTCGTTCATCTTTTGTTTGTTTCTATCATCAGTCATTTACTTAGTTTTAGTTTTTATTTTCCAGCAATAAAGCTGCTGCCTTTAGCTAAGCTTTCTGTCTCCGAGTGCTGCGTTTGGGTCCTACCCCAGCCTGCCACACAGCTTACAATGACACTGACATGTCTGATGGTTAAATTTTGCTATTTAAATTATAAAGGTGTGATCTGTATATGAGGCGAGGAAAGAGGTATACTGTGTAGTCACCATATGGTTTTGCTCCATTTATAGTTGCATGCCCAGGGGAGTAAATATGTGCAGATAGACTCAGCCACAGTCTCAGAATCAACCTTAATGTGTTAAAAAGCTCCACAGTGAGTGGAGCAACATAAATACACAGTGTTCAGTTAGGGAAGGACAGCAGATATTGGTGTGAATGTGCTGGTCGGTGGAGAGATGGCACGTTCTTGTGTGCTTTCACATCCATTTTAGGTTTTCTGTTTTCCTAAACTTGCTGCAGGTCTCTGTTAATCCAGTGACAAACTGGTGACCTGTCCAGGGTTTACACCACCGTTTACCCAGCGTCAGCTCGTCTAACCAAGTCCAACCATGACCCTGGTTGGATAAATGGATGGGCACAATGGTTACATGATTGTAACACAATGTTTCATGTTTATCAATATGAAAAAAGTCACTATTTGTCATATCACAAATTCAATAAAGGAATGCAAGCACATTGACTGTGAGAGTACATTGAAGTTTAAGAAAGAATGCAATGGTGCCATCAACCCTTAAATATGAATGCAGATCTCTGGTGGATCTTCCTCCAGTGCAGGGGTAAGCAACTCCAGGCCTCAAGTACTGGTGTCCTGCAGGTTTTAGATGTGTCCTTGATCAAACACAGCTGAGTCAAATTGCTAAATTACCTCCTCAACATGTCTTAAAGTTCTCCAGAGGCCTGGTAATGAACTAATCATTTGATTCAGGTGTGTTGACCCAGGGTGAGATCTAAAACCTGCAGGACACCGGCCCTCGAGGCCTGGAGTTGCCCTCCCCTGCTCTAGTGTCATGTATGAATAAATCTGGGGCACGTGACTCACCTTTACAGGATTTATCAACTTATTTTGAAATGTTTTGTTTTAATTTCTCTCATATTGATATTCAGGTCGTTGTGTTGCACTGAGAGCAGGCAGCAGCTCGTCCTCGGTTTGAGCGATTATTGACATTCCCGGCGATCTCCTCACATCCCGTGCCACAGCGAGGTGACACAGAGATTCTCTGTCCTCTCTCCTGCCACTGCGCTCTGGGAGAGCGACCAAAAGCAGTTTTACAACCAAGAGCTGCTGACGCTCACTTCCTGCCAAGAATAAGAAAGAGGAGGTTCAAAGTCATCTGAGGCACACATACCAACAGACATGCAATGACGCACACGTACAAACTTGTTTCATGTGTTTATAGTTTAGTGATGGATGTGTTCATGCTACACGACCTCTTCATTCTTGTTTTTCCTACAGCCTAAACTTCCATAATTCCTACAATAAATGTTTGGAGAAATTTCACTGAAGTACAGGTGGATGAAACAAGTCCATGCCTGCTCTTTGGTCCTATAGAAGCGAGTCCCGAGTCTTCAAAAGCCCATCAGTCACAGGGACACATTCATTGATTAAGGAATAAATCATTTATAATGAGTAGAGTAGGTTAAAAACAGCAGCAGTGATGTCTCTAACCTATGGCTAAAGTCCTAAAACCAGTTCCCCAATCATTCCAATCCATCTGCTGGATGGATGTGCAAAGTGTGAAAGTTGCAGAAAGTCATTAATATTCAGTTATTTTAAAAAATAAAATACATTGTTATACCTTATATGGTGATACCAGTGCCTTTAAATATCCATTGGGATCTGTATTCAATTCATTTAACTTTGAATTCTGCATGATAAATTCAAGTGTTTGTTTCATTAGTGGTGTTTAATGCTTCTATGACCAAAACTAAACACGTTTTCAGAGTGACTTTCCTGTTCTGATTTGTTGCTGGCTGTGGAGTTCCTCTCTGCTGACTTGGAGCGCTGTTGTCAGCATAAATGTTTCACACTACATTTCTTCTTTGTAAAAAGTAAATTAAAACACAGGAACAAATGTTTCTGTTACAAAACCCAAGTTTTTGAGCTTATTCAACCTTTACTTCCACTTTTTAAGAAGAAAGACTGAAGTTTTCCTCTCCTTTGAGTCTTTGTATTGATCAAAGCTTAACAAGTCTGAGACCTAATGAACAGTCAGAGAAATAAAAACTAATTTTGCGCAGATACAAAGAAAGTAACTCTACTGTCCTGATTCTGGTCAAGGCAAAAGGTAAATTTACTATCATTATCTTAAATATATTTTTAAACACCAGGGTCAGTCCTCTCAGATGTCTCTGTCTGTTTGGACTGGCTGTTAGACTGAGTTAATAAAGACTTTATCTTACCCACAGAGACTGCTGTGGTTGCTGGGAGAGTTACGATGCACCTGCAAACATTTGTCTGTCTCTGGTAGGTTACATAAGAGTCACTGCCTGTGGTGTCAAGTTCCAGCTTCAGTTTTAAAATGTAATGTCAAAATCACAAGACATACATACAGGTCAGCACTGACCCCAGCGTCCATATCAGAGACATAAAGGAGGGGAAGGAATATCTGAACTGAACAACTGTCTGCTGCACGTGGCTCACACCATACATCTCTTCCCCTCTACAACAACAGCATCCTACAGCACTGCAGAATAAAAGACTCAAAGATGGAATAAAACTTTCATCAGTAAAAAATTCAAAAGATCTAAACCTAAACATCCCTGTTAAATATCAAGGAAATTATTTTCAAATTGATCCTTGTCGTGTTGGCCACATACATGATTTCATATGTCAGTAGCAAAAGTCATTTATTATCAGGGTGGACACCTTAAAATCTAGACACAGTCTGTAAGTTACCATCACGTGGATGGTTAGCTTTTGGACTTTTCAGAGATTCATTTATCGTTTTTAGTGTAAAAGTTTGTTGTGGACACAGAGTATCACATCATGTAGCAACATGTTTGCACCACAGAGCTAAAGTTTCTTTTTTGTGTGTGTGAAACAGTAAATGTGAATAAATCTGATCATCTTTTGAATGCATTCTGAGGCTTTGCTATGCTTTAAAAGCTTAAACTTATAATTTAATGTCTAATAGATTTTAAGGTATGCGTTGTGTGTGGTAAGGCTCAGTTCTTGACATCCTCACTCTTTTTTTCCTCAGCATTGAAAGAGGCTGATGAATCAATAAAAAAAAAAAAAGAGTAGCAGAAATGTCTGAATAAGAGCCAGCAGCCAGAAATGATTACAATGGAAGAGCTTCAGAGAAAGGAAAGCCTTCATGTCATGAAGTCATGTCTTCTAAAAAAAAAAAAAGAGTGTGTGTGTGTCTGTGTGTGAGAAAGCATGAAAAAAAAGCGCGGTGCATGTGATTATCGGACAACGGCCGGACAGAGGCCACACAGGGCAGGCCGCAGACGGACGCAGAGAAAGGGACATTTACCTTGAACTCCACTTGTCCCGTCTCTGGGGCGGGGTCAGGTATTGTAGCCGGGCCTGACAGGGTCAGGAGGGGACAAGAGAGGGAGACAAGGGGAGGTGGGTGGGGAGCAGGGACACAGGCTGGCCCCGGGGTCGTGGGGGCTACCCTCATGGGGGGCCAGCGAGGGGGAGGAGGGTAGGTATTGGCAGATTTTCGAGGGGTGCAGATGCTCAATATGCAGATGTCTAATCGAATTGTGCTGCGATGAATTGGTTCTCCCTCCTGATTTGCATCAGGACAATCCCCAGCAGCAGCTCAGGGGTCAGCGGAGTTCCCCTGGACAAAATGAGCAGCCGGCTGCAGACGCCCCTGAGAACGTGTGAACTTGAAGTAGACTTTACTCAGTGACAAGGATATTGATTGATTCAAATGTCTGTCTGTCTGGGAGTGCGTCTGACATCTGTCTTTCCTGTGTTTCTCCAACTATGAAAAAAACATTTATTGTTTTTTAGTGTTTGAACTGCACTTTGGATTTGACTAAAATAGCCCTAAAACTAATAACAGTACTACGAGTGTGTGAGTACAACCAGAGAGAAGAGAATCTATCTCTATCTATGTAGCTATCTACAAACACAATGTAATTGGTAATATTTTTGTTCCAGAAAATGTATAAAATTGTGGAATGGAAGTATTTAGCTGCTGTACTGATTAAGATGTTTATCAGCACATAAAGTCATCAGATTGATGCAAATCAATAGGAAAAAACAAAGCAACAAAATAACTGTTCAAAGGCACAAAAAACTACATCTGTGCTCTTCTAGTAAGAAAACATGAATGTCTGTGTTTGATTGAGATAGTTTTCCAACTTATACGGAATCATGTTAACTTAAATAATTTACTTTCCCCAGTTTTAAATCTAAATATATCAGCAAATATAGATGAATATCTACTTATTATTTTACTGGATCATTATTCTGACAACAAGAAGACTGAAGCTACCTTTCCTCTGATAGGTATAACTCCCCTAGAATAAAACACAACAAAACAATAAAAGACTAATCTCAGTGCCACATTGAATGTTTTCCTTAAAAAACATAAACCCTCTGAAAAGCCAGAGGTGTGGAAACACACTGACAGCCTGTTTCCTCTGTTGGGACTTTCGCTGTGGCAGAGATGTCGGATTTGTGTTGCCCTCTGGTGGTAACATGGAAAAACACACACTGAGCCTGAGGATTCAGTTAAATGAAAATTGTTGGGTGGCATGTGTTTGTTACAGGTTTCATTCACTCTCACACATTTAGTGTGTTTCTGTTCATGACATCTATTTTCATCAGCTGATTATGCATCATATTAGAACAAGATGAAATTTGAAAAATATAATTGGGAAGTCAAAGAGTAAAAGAGAAGTATCAGAAATCCACATAGCAAGTTTAACATTTCAGTTAAAATAATATAAAACCAGACTGCACTTACACATTAGAAAACAGTGACTCCAAAAGTCCAATAGTCAAAATTACAGGGCTTAAAATAAGTCTAAAATCTAAAAAAGTCAGTAGATGTCATTGTTCAATACAAACAAATGAATAATGTTTTAAAAATGTAGTAAAACTGGAATAAAGCTAGAGGCAGCTGATGGAAACATCTCCACACTCAACATTCACCTGTGAATAACTCGTTACGGGTGAACACAGACTCTCTGGCTATTTACAGTTTTCTTCTTCAAAGATGAAGGTGGGAAGTATATTAGAATATTGTGTTTGTGATGTGTGAGCTGTGATAACCCCCACCAAAAAACACATAAAATGTAACAGTTTGACAAATTAACTATGAAAGTTGTTTAACAAAAGTGTACACAGTTGGTATCTCAGCATGCATTAATTATTGGTATGCAGGCTGGAGTGTCCGTTTGCCTTGTTGTGAGGAGCTGTAAAGGCAGAAACACAGTGTTAGTGAAGACACTCCTCTTTGTCCTCTGTAAAGATACTGATGATACTCACTTTAAAATTACTAAAGTATTTGATTTGCTTGAAAGTTCTGAGACCCTGGTGACAATATTAAAAACAATATTAATCAAAAATGATTATTATCATAAACAACGATGAGACCTCATGGTAACACTTGGTAATGTGGCCTGTGACTGAGGGATTAAGTCCCCTCTAATTATACCTAATTCTATTAACTTACAAACACCTGAAGGTAAGTACAGTAGAATATGGGGGTAAAACTAACTAACTAAATAATATAGGTACATAGGTAAATTTAAATCATGCGTAAGTAATTTTAAATAATGCAACACATCCACTTTAACAGGAAAGGAAACACAAATTATACTGAAAATAATTTTAAGTACAACATAAGTCATTTTAAGTAGTGCCTAATGATAATACTGGGGAAATGCAAAAAATATTTTCCCATCTTCCATCATAAGTACTCTGTTGTTAGTTTACTTAGTTCTTGTAGACTGTTTTAGACACAGTTCTAAAATAATTAAACACAACTGTCTCCTACTGTTCTTTGTTTTTTTCAATTCGACTCTGAAAGTGATGATGATGAAAATAAGAAAAGCCAGATCAACAATGATGAGGATAATAATGTTTGGATCTCTGTTGAACTAAAACAACACATTGGCATTGTTAAAGACTGCTAAATCTCATTTTAGACTTACCTCAGTTTGTTCTGATCATTTCATTGTCAAGTCTGTTCATGATGTTGTCATCAGAGCGCTGAAACACACAGTGGTATCTTCTCCTGTCTTCAGATGTGACCAATTAAACATTCAGATCGACACTTGTGTGGAAGGTCCAATCATGGTTTGGGATTATTTCTCCTTTTTTCACACCATCATTAATCTCTTCACCATCTTTCCTCCAGAACATCACGACCCTGTTAGGATAGAAACATGCAGCATGGCAGCTGACTGGAGAGGAAGGAGTATTCTGGAGGAGAGACACTGGGGGAGGAACTGGAGATTCAGAGAAATTGAAAGAATAAAGATATTTGTGTTTATATGATCAAGATATAATGTCATTGTTTAATATTGTGTGTTTAGTGGGGTACTAACTACTGGCAAATCTGAAAAAGTCTTTGTTTGTGGTTCTGAATCATGTCTATAACAACTTACAGTACGTATAGTTGCAAGAAAAAGTCCAATTTCCTATATTTCAATATTCATGTGACTGTAAACATAATCTGCTTTTCACAAAAAAGTTAAAATTCATATCTGCATTTATCTCCATCCCACTCATGTTTGGTGGCAACAGCCTGCGGCCTTGGAGTAATCCATGTTAGAGTCTTCAGGGCCAAAGATATGAAGGCTTCTCCATCATAACTGTACGGTTGATGAGCAATAATATCCCTGGTCTCATCGTTACATTCCCAACCTGCCATCTATTGAACTACATGGACACATGAGAGACCAGCAGAATAAAGCAGAAAGGCACAATGAGATCCCAGATCACCTGGAGTCTACACACTGGTGCACCAGTGTGTAGACTCCAGGTGATCCTGTCCTGCTTCATTAGAGTCTAATTAACAAATTGCTCCTTTCTCAAATTCTGTTTCTCTTTAAATCACGTTCAGTTTTTTAAATGGTCTCTCCATGCTGAACTGCTATGAATAATTTTGTTGTAAGACTTTGAGTTTTACTATGAGGTGCTGAAATTGTATTTACCTATTCTCAAAGTGGAGAAAATGTAATCAGCCCCAGAAAAGTCAGGTTTTCTTGAGTGGACTGTATACATAGAGCCCTGTTTTAGTATTGTAATTTGTGACTGATTAAAATTCAAGTTTATTTACCCCATCCTTATGGAGACACATTTAATTCATCAAAAGCATTCAGCGGGTTACTGAATGATTACCACAATGAATAATACAGAAATATTTCATTTTTAATGATTATAACCCAAAACAAATGTTTCACTGAAAACTGTCTGCAGTGAAAAGCCAAGTTAATTTGAATAGTTAATGACAAAAATATTCCTTAATTATACTACAAGAAAGTATGTATAAAAACAATGTTCTATAAAGAGAATACATAATAAAATGCACACACCTCTGATTTGGCCTCAGAGCATCTTAATTATAATGTTAAACTACATGGTGGGAATGGTGCACAATCTACTGCTGTGGCCAGTGCTGCTACATCCATTAAAATAGGTGTTAAATTAAGGATTTTAGTGTTCCTGACATTTAAACTCACTTACACACAAACACACAGTGCACATGAAATGTCTAAAATGTGATCATATCTGCAAATTTAACACAACAACCCAGGAGTAACAGAAACGTCTTCATTATGTTGTGGAAAAGTGTGGCGTTGAAGATAAGAGTCTCGAATGTAGGACTGCTTCCTGGTTTTATGAAATATGGTAGGTGAAGCATGTTTACCTGAATAAAGACTCATTTCTAAACAATTCAAACTATCACAGTCATGATTACACAATATCACATAATGACTTCATTCTTTATCTTGTTCTTATTCAAAGTATCATTAATCCTTGCACAGAATTATTATAAACTTTATGATCCCATATATCTTTGGTGGCTGTACATGTGTTTTTAATTCATCAGCTTCCTCCGCAACTTTCTTATTTCATTATAATTTTATTGGTTGGTAGAAACACAGCCCCCTGTTATTCTCTTGCGCACTTCTTCTTTATATAAATACCAGAGCCTTATTGTCTTACCTTTTCCCACAATGTCACCATTTGCTTGCAAGGTATCACATGACCTACCCCCATAATCTCCACCTCTTCACTGCAGATTTGGAAAAATGCCCATCTGGCTAACCAAGCAGCACATTCAACCAGAATAACTAGAATAAGGCAGGTATTTACTTGCCTCTGTTTTCTTCAGAAGTAGATGTGCTCAAGATAATTTCATATCCTGTTTATGACACTTATCTGCAGGTTTAACAAAGAAGATCTCTAGTCACTTTTCTGGCTGCATTCCTGGGCATTTGTGTTTCATACTTGTTCATCCTCATGACTTTCCATGCAGTCAAACTCCCTCATCACTACTGTAGTCCAATCATTTTCTCACTGCATTTGGTGAGCCAATCAGCCTCTGTTCTGTGTGGTTTCAATGTAAGGTTTCTTCTGTCACCGTTACACCTTTCAGACTGTCATCTCATGTGATCCTCCGCATCTCCACTTCATCACGGTCACTTAAACAGCCTTATCAAAGCCTCCCCCTTCTTCATCTTCACTACCACCAGTGTGTAGACTCAAGGGAATCCTGTCCTGATTTCTTTCATTGTAGGGAATCTATGTTGCTTCTACGTTGTTTCAATAGAGTCTAATTGACTAATTGCTTATTCCTCAAATTCTTTTTTCTCCTTAAGTCATACTCAGTTCTTTCATCCCTATTGAACTGCAATTAATAATTCTGTTGCAAAACTTAGTTTTTCATCTCTTCCTTTTCTTTTTCCACCACAGACACCATACCTCAGCAAATAAACCTCAGCGAGTGACAGCTACGCAGACAACACCATCAGTTTTAAAATATGTACAGCAATATTTAGAAAATTCAGATCAACTAGATCTATATGTGTTTACTCAATTATTTTTAAAACAATTAATCTTTCGTTCTCATTCTTTCGGTCACTACCCACAGCTCGTGACCATAGGTGAGGGTAGGGAGGTGGATCAACTGGTAAATTGAGAGCTTCACTTTTACGCTCAGCTCTCTCTTCACCACAACAGACCGGTACAGCGTCCGCATCACTGCTGCCGCTGCACCAATCCATCGATCTCTCGCTCCCTTCTCCCATCACTCATGAACATGACCCCGAGATACTTGAACTCCTCCACTTGGGGCAGGAACTTGTCCCTGACCTGGATTGGTCAGGTCTGGGCTTCTCTGTTTGGGCTGCTGCCCCCGCAACCCAGCCCCGGATAAGCGGAAGAAAATGAATGAATGGATGGACGGATAATCTTTCGTTACTAACTATTGTGTGTGCAAACAACCTGGAAAAAGTTCAAATCAAAGCAAGCGGGAACAAATGTTGGAAGGTCGCTAAGCTAACATATCTCAAAAATAAGATATAAGATAACTCTTTATTGTCATTGCACAGTCATACCTAGTACAATAGTACAACAAAATTAAAAACTGTCCTATGTTGGCACTATGTACAACACAACACAACCAACACAACACAATGGATAACTTACCTTAAAGTAGCAACAAGAGGTATGAGCAAAAGAGTGACTTAATAAATAAAAAGAAAAGGACCGTGTGTATGTTTTTCGCACATTATTATTATTATTATTATTATTATTATTATTATTATTATTATTATTATTATTATTGTTGCCCCCCCCCCCCCCCCCAAAAAAAAAGTCCAGGGAATGGAGGGAGGAGGGGGGCAATAACGATAACATTAATTAGAGCTACCATTTGCAGAACATTGAATATTGAACATTTAATATATTCAATATATATATTTAATTTGAACTGCATTCATAATCAAGATATGTTGTATTGTGAGGTGGAGACTCTGTAAGTATTTAATTTAATGGAAAAATATTTTCATTTTCAGTGACTTGCAGACAGTGACATGGAATGAAAAAACTTGGAATATAATAAAAACCTTTTCATCTATAAATGCAGTGAGTTGTTAAATAAATATGTACAATAAATGAGGAACTTTTTGCAGTCAGCAGATAAAATTAGATCCCGTTTTTAAAGTATAGTAAAATTCAAAAGCTTCTCACATGCACCTGGCCATCCACTTGATATAAAAGAAGACGTGATCCATCAGGCCAGGCCACCTTCTTTCTTTGCTTTGTCATCCAGGTCTGATGCTCACGTGCTCATTATTTTCCTGTCTACTGAACTTTTAGCAGTGGACAGGGTTGAGAATGGACTGCAGCTATGCAGCCTCTTTGTTTCAAGTGGATAGTGTCTCAGCACATTAGAGACTGCCTTTGACCTCCACAAGTTTGCTTATAAAGCAAATTAGTCCACAAAGGATCCCATCACCCTTCAAAGAGCACTGAACCATGTGGACAAAAGGAAGAGCTACGTGAGGATGCTCTACCATAATCCCAGACATCCTTACCACCAAACAGGACCACCTCCTCTTACTAGAAATGAAGAACGGATGGAATCTGCCTCGATCTTCAGGTTTCTGCGCACGCTCATCTCTGCTGATCTCACCTGGATCCAACACTCCATAGCCCTGGTAAAGAAGGCTCAGCAACAGCTGCACTTCCTCCGTGTCCTGGGGAAGAATAACTTGGACCAGAAGCTGTGCTGGCCTTCTACCACTCCTCAGTGAAGAGGATGCTCTCCTACAGCCTGGGTGTTTGGTATGCAGGGGCCACTACTGAGAACAGGAAGGCTGAGCAAGAAGTAATTAACACCACCCAAAAAATCTTTGGGTGCCCTCTGCCACCGCTGGAGGCCATCACTTCAGGAGAACCACGGCCACCACAGGTGACCCACCTTGTCACCGCCGCTGCTGGATAAGTGGGTGGCCACCTGAACTAACACAGCCCTCTGTCTCTGGGCCAGGGGCACCGAGAGTCAGGGCTGATCCCCTCTCCCGCCTGCGGGGGGAGTAGGTTCGGCCTCCCCGGCCTCAGTCAGGCGATGGGCGTATGTGGTTGGGGGTTGTCTGTGGTGCTGCTTCAAGGGAGGTGGACGCACAGGACCGGTTGGTGGTGTGTATGTTTGACTGGTGACTGGAAAGCCGCAGCCGCGTGTGAACAGCAACCTTAGAACCAACCATGGTTCTGTTACAGTAATAAAGCAATAGACCTTTCAGCCCAATTCTATTTTGTCTGCACAATCCATCGTATAATATTGAATCAAATGAAAAAGCTTCTTTTTAAAACTTGTTTTATGAGTTTTAATCTTTTAACTTTATGCACATTCCATCAAGCAAAAATTAAATTTTATGCAACAATCTTTGACTTGACGAGATTTGCTTAACATTCCTGTGGCAGCATCCTCGGACCTTGCTCAGATTTGAAGTATAATTTTATGCTGTAGAAAGATGTTTTCTTCCCACGCAGTGTACTGTGGATGCTCAGGTTTTTGTCACTTTTTACTGAATCTAATTCAAAGTAAGGTCAGTACTTCAAAGCTTTAAATGCTGGATGGTCTTACGCTCTCCCATACTCCAAATTATCCATTGGTGATCTACACACATCTGTTTCTACCACGGACATCGCATGCGCTTACATCATTGTCAAGAGACACTCTCACAAACAATATCACTGTTTAGTATTGCAGTAACGCAGGGAGCTTATATGAAAGTAACAGTAATCTAATTACTTTTTTACAACAGTAATCCCTTACTTTACTCATTACTTGAAAAAGTAACTTGATTACAGTAATGTTATGTTATTTTAAAAAAAGGTTTTTTTAGCAGTTAAAGCTACATCAGCTCAACTGTTGGATTGGACCACATGGGCGACCCTTTGTTCCCCATGTGCATCCGTGAGTGTGGCCAACTATTACCCAGTTGCCGGTTAACCACTGTTCCTCCCTTGGACCACTTTTGATGAATACTGGCAACTGAAGACCGGGAACACCCCACAAGATCTGAAGTTTTGGAGATGACCCAGTTATCTAGCAATCTACTGTTCAGAGTTCTGTCAAACTTAATTTTTTCATCATCACTCCGCCAAAGTCATTTTCTTCTTTCTGTGAGCCAACCAGCTTCTGTTCATTGTGCTCTTCTGTCATTAGATTCACAATGGCACAGCATGCCTCTTCCACATCTTTACCTCATCCTTGTTAGATGGAGATCATCTTCCAAATTTCCACCTGGTTCATCTCTGCTACCACTGAAATCTTGACTCCAGCAAGTTCATAACATTGTTCAAATACAATCTGCTAATGAAGGATAGATTAGTAACAATCTGTATTTCAATAAATCATGTTCATTTCCGTCAAATGATCTCTTTATACAGAGGGGATGTTCACTCTGCTGCAGGACAGATAAAATAAAGAAACTTCTTTTCTCCACCTTTTTTATAGACACACACATGCACGAACAGGTACAAACACGTTTTAACCCTCTTTAATTGAACAAAAGAAGCTGCTGGCAGTCAAATTAAAATAGTATGAGTAAGAGTGAAGGCTTGTTTGGTTTCTGCTGAAGTTGAACACACCTGAAAATGTAACCTGAACCAGGAAATACCTTCAAACTAAACAAGACTGTAAAACCAAATGACTCTTGTTAGTTCTTCAGTTTAACTCCAACACGCTGAACATGGCGGTGAAGCTAATGATCCTCTTCCTTCTTTGTCACCCTGCATCTGCAGGTAAGATCATGATCCACAATCAAAAAATATTAAATTTACTTGGCAATGCTATTCTTAGTAAAATGCAGCTAAAATGTCTCAGCAGACAGGTGAATCTAACTGTTCAAGTTAAAAAGATTTAAAACTGATTTGCAACAGACATGACAAATAAATGCAGTACTCTGATAAAAAATTATTTGGCTGTTGGACAATTACTTTTAAAAAAGACATTAATGCTCTGACATGAATAAAAGATTAAAGGTTGCTGGTTCAGTTCCAGCTGGAGAAATGCCAGGGCATCTGGTGTCAAACTCTGCCAAATCAGATACTGCTACCTCCTGTGGTGATTTTTAAGTAATAAATAATAATGAGAAATTGTAGACAAAGGAGATTTGACCTCTTCTCAAGGATTCACAAGAGTCACAGTTTCTATAGGAGATTCAAGTAAGGTCTCCTGAGTCTCCTATATATTGTCTTATTGGAAAGATTACTGGGATAGAGATGAGTTAAAACGAGAAAGACTGATACTGCTGTGTGAGCTCCATTCACACGTTTGCATGAGTCCAACTGTCATTTCCTGTGTGAATAACTTGTAAACAAGATCCAGGTTCACCATAACCAAAATTCCAGAATCAAACTCACTAAAACAAATGTTACAGAGCAGTATAAAGTTAAGAGAATGTATTCATTATTCAGAATACTGCATTTGAAATAACAAATTATTGTTTTATATTTGGTATGTTTTTTAATTCCAAGAAAATCAGCAATCCTTGAATATGACTTTAGTGGACATTGGGGGATTTTTTTTTTTAAAGATTTCAAATTAGGGATTGAAGGATGTAAAGATGAGAAGAATCGTTTATCATGAATTGGAGGTGTATAGAAATATTGAAATAAGGGGGGCATTCTAACGTTTCCCCTCCACAATATCTATCTGGCCTTGGGATTCAGATAAGGTTTGAAAACGAACAAAAGGAATATTCTTGCTTACTAAGAATATTGTTAGGGTGCCTGGGTCATTGACCCAGTTTTTGTGTTTTTGTGTTTTTGATTTTGTTTATTTCATTAAATTCTAGCTTTCTTTATCAAATGGGTTATATAATTGTTCTAAGTTTAGGTTCTTGTGTGGTTTATGTTAGAGTTTTAGTCTTCTGGTTTCTGTCTCTGTGTTCCATGGTTGTTCTGTCTCGCCTGTCAGCTGTATCCCATTGTCTAGTCCGCTTCTCTGTGTTACATTTCCTGTTTTACTTTGAAAGTCTGTGTCTCACTCCACTGTATCTGGTTTTGCTTCCCTTGTCTCATTAGCCCTGATTTGTCCCAGCTGTGTTTCCCTCCTCCAATTCCCTGATTGCTCCCTCTGTGTATTCAAGCCCTGCATTTTCCTTTGTCTGTGTTGTGATCTCCCTTGTCCTATCCTGTGTGTTTTGCCCACCCACAACAAACATTGCATCTTTAGATTTAAATCAGAATTAGAGGTGATATGCTTTATTTGTAAATGACAATGATCTTGATTTTCTTGGGTTTTTTAAGTTGTGCCAAAACTTTACCGTTTTTTACAGCACCATTCACTCCCTCAATGTTTTATGTAATAAACTGAACTAAACATTTTTTGTTTGTTTGGTGTAATTATTATGTATTTCCAATTACATATAAGTAAGACTGGGCACGTAGAAAGAAAAGAATAAAACCAACATACAACTTCCTTATCCTACCACTGAAAGAAAAAAAACATACCCATGCCTGATGCCAGCCAAACACGACAAACTGGTTTCTAATGAATTTGCATATGAATAGACTTCACTTAATATTTCATTCATTTCATGTAATTCTACTCTATTTATTTTAGCACAATATCTTTTAATCTGGTTAGACAGGAATACTTTCTTTCTTTGCGAAGCTAGATCGTGTGCACACAAAATCTAGACATTTATTGAGTTATTTACTAACATCATATACTTTTGTCCTACAGTGAGCAATATTCTGAAGTATTTTGTCACTGGATGCTCTGGACACCCAAACATCTCAGAATACATGTATGTTGGAGTGCTTGATGGCATAGAAGTGGTTTATTGTGATGCCAGCAAGAAAATATTGGAACCAAGACAGGATTGGGTGAAAAAATTATTTGATGACAAACCGGATATCTTGGAGTGGTTCACGCAAGACTGTTTTGAGGTCCGCGTAATCCTTTACACAAGTTTGATTTCTGATTTGAACCAACATTTAAACCAAAGCGGAGGTACAGTATTTTCTTTGATTCTGTCATATCATCATAGATATATCTAAACAAAACTGATTAATGTAAAATTTATTAAAAATAATTAATGACTTAAAAATTGTCAGTGTATTTTAAACTTATTGTTACTAACTTGTTTTTTAAGATGGACAGTGATTTTATATTGGATACTCAAATTAGGGCTATTGTCCAGTTTTCATCACTTAAGGCACTTGACAATGGTAAGACCCATTTTATCCAGGCCGCATTTTAAAACAGTAATCCATGTTTTTTTTTTCATCTCGTTTGGATTACTGTAATGTACTGTATTTTGGAGTAAGACAGGGTCTTCTCTCTCGTCTACAGCTAGTTCAAACTCCTCCAGAAGACTCCCTCCTCTCCAGTCACCTGCCACGCTACAGGTTTCTATCCTGACAAAGCCATGATGTTCTGGAAAAAAGATGGCGTGGAGATTCATGAGGGTGTGGATCTTGGAGACATCCTCCCCAACAATGATTGGACCTTCCAGATGAGTGCTGATCTGAATGTTTCATCAGTCACACCTGAAGACTGGAGCAGATACGACTGTGTGTTTCAGCTCTCTGGTGTTGAGAACATCATCCAACTGGATAAAACAGTAACCAGAACCAACCAGGCAGAGAGAACTGGTAATGATAAAGTTGTGAGAAACGCATTTAATTTATTTTGTCTGCAGATACCGTAGTTTGATATTTGAATTTTTTGTCCTGTTTTTTGTTTGGACACTGATGTCAATTAGTTATTACCAGAATAAAAACTAACGGAGATCATAAAAGAGAATAAAAAATCCTAAAATTTTAATTTGATTTAATTTTCAGTGAATGTATCTCATAAATGTATTTTCTGGTTCCACACATACAAGCTGTTACTGTTGTTAATGTTAACAAACTACTTTTTAAATTTCACTGTTAGACCCTGAAATCCTGACAGTGATTTTTGAACTTCCATATTTCAAATTAATCAAAGTGTCTTTAATCCATAAAACCTTTGGTTATTAATTTTTTGGCCTGATATTTGGGGAACTGCTGCTGAATATATGTGGTGTTATTCAAATGAAAACAAGAGCTTAAAAATGTAACAATATAAATTTAGTGCATCTGCTCTGCTTAACGGAAAAACATTTTCTTTTATCTAGGTATAGTGTTTCAGTCATAGTACTGGGTCTATAACCCAGTGTGTGACTTAAGTTTGTGGTTTAACTTTACATTCTTTGATTTTTTGGTTTTCATGGTTTTGCTTCTCTTTATTGTTTTCTGCTTTTGCTATATTTATAGTTCCTAGTCTTTAGTTTTCTGTCTCTATGCCATCCCTGTGCTCCACGTTCCCTCTCTCTCTCCCCCTAGTCAATCATATCTCCATGTCACAGTGTCAAGTCCAAATCCTAGTCAATATCTCATATTCCCTGTTTTATTTTGACAGTTCCAAGTCTTGTGTTCAGTGTTGTCAGTTTTTCTTCCTCCCTCCCTCATTATGTCAGATATACTCCAGCTATGTTTCCCTACTGTTTCCGATACCCTGGTCATACTTTGTGTATTTAAGCCCTATGTTTCCCTCTGCCCGTCGTTGCGTCGTCCCATGAGTCCTGCATTTTGGTCCTACTCCTGCCTGGCATAGCACCTTTACATGGTAATTGTATGTATAGTTACACCAGACTCCTATAGAGGTTATAGTTTAATCACCTCCCCTGACCTCCCCTATGTTGTTTATAAAGTTCTTCTATTCTAACCTGCTTAATCTGCAAATTTTATCTTCTGTGTTTTTCAATGGAGCAGATAATCCCTCTGACATGACAGCTCCAGTCATTGCAACAGTGGTGGTTCTTCTTATTTTCATCCTCATTGCTGCTGTTGGATTTGCTGTTTACAAAAAGAAGAAAGGTGAGCGAGGAGTTGAGTTCATCAGTCAGTGAGCAGCTGCAGTACATGGCTCAGTTAAATGATTTCCTCAGCATAGTATATGTTAGACTTTTTTTCTTTCCTATTTAATAGAAAGTTTGATTGTAAGGAATTTAAAATCACAAAATCCGGACATGAAACAATGATTTATAAATATTTTATTTTTTTCTGTAGACATTACAGCTCCTGAGAACAGCACTGAAGCCTCTGTGAGACTGAATCAAGAGACCATCACGGCACCGTCTATATAGTGTTCTATTTTTTTAAATTTAACTCTTGTGTTCTTTTATATAAACTTGATTTTGGATTTTTTTTTTTTAGAAAATCTTTTTTCATCTTATTATTTTGAAAGGATGTTTGGAAAGAAGCTTCATGTTTATGATTCATTTATGTAGCCACGAGTGGTGTGAAAGTGGAGAAAAGTGGGTCCGTGTCCAGTGCGGAACTAGGAAATTTTCAGTGGGTTGGCCAGGATGGATCTGTGATCATTTTGCGTTGGTATATGCAAAATCTCACAAAAAACACAGAGCTATTTAACCTTTCTAAATGGAAGTGCCTGCGATCCCATTTGCATAACAATTTTTAAATCCTGGTAGAATTGCAACCAAATAAACTAGAGCAAAATGTTTTTTGCATATAAAAGAAGAAGTTGTAGTTACATATCATGCATTCAACTTGTCCCAGGTCGCCATTTCCTTGCACTAATGGCTTTGCAAAAATTGAGTTAAAAGCGCACACAACAACAAAAATGTTATAATCTGGAAACTTGCTGGAATAAACGTCATGTTGTCAGCAGGAACTATCACATGTCCACCATTACCTGAGAAGTGATGTCATTGTAGTTCTTTTCCCACCAGGGCCTTTCAAAAGGTTCACCGGTGGTATTAAAAGTCATGTTTGACTTGATGCCTTTCTGTATAGTTCCTGGGACACTTAAAACTTAAACTGTACTGTTGGAAATAGTTTATTTTGATGCATATTCTGTTTTTTTTTATTTAATTTTGCAATTATTATACAAATATGCAAATTTGCAAATATCTATTTTTGTTTATTAAGCTTTAGGATATAACAGTTATATTGATGTATAGCAACTTAAAATGCTACAAGAAGTGTCACTACAGCATGTAAAAATGTAAAGTTAAGCTCTGGCATGTTCGTTCTATGGTGGGGTTAAAAGGGTTGGACCTAAAGCACACATCTCTACAATATTTGGAAGGTAGTGGTGGAAAAGATGAAATAATATATCTTGCATGTAAGTTTACATTAAATAAATCTAGCACAATTTGCAGGCAGTTCGACTCTGTATTACTACTATGCTGAGAGGACAGATCCTTCAAGTACAAAGTGTCAGCACCAGAATGTAACTGAAAATTAAAGTCAGTATTTCTTTTCTTCACTTGTATAAACATGGAGTATTTTGGATTAATAGAACTGTTGTGTTTGTATGCTTTATATATTTTTGGTAAGTTAATTTACAGCATTAAATCATATTTTATAAGGATGTTGTGTGTTTTTTAAGAAATGATGTGATGCTATGTTAGAGCCGTTACTTTATATACTGGACACCGGATAATGTTTTGACAAGTACAGTGGAACCCCGGCTTACGAAGACCCCATTTAACAAAAAAATTCAAGTTACGAAGGCACTTAACGGCAATATTTCTGCCCATGGTACGGCAAAATGCCCGTGTAACGAAATAGATAAAATAGAAAATTTAAAAAAAATGTAATTAAATTCCATAATGTTATGTACATGTACACGTATGTATGTATGCATGCATACGTGTGCTTTCTTCAACCTCCGCCACTTCCTCCTCCACCAAGAACTTTGTCTTCAGCCAGCATCGCCTCACTCAAAAGGCGATGGAAAAAAGTGCTTTGACTTACGAAAATTTTGACTTACGAAAGACCCTCTGGAACAAATTAATTTCGTAAGTCGGGGTTCCACTGTATCTTTGACAGTATATATATACACTCAACAAAAATATAAACGCAACACCTTTGTTACTGCTCCCATTCCCCATGGGATGGACGTAGAGACCTAAAATTCATCCCGGATACACAATATAACCATCCCTCCCAAACAGTGGTCACAAATCAGTCCAAATGTGTGGTAGTGGGCACATCTGCTATATTGAGATAATCCATCCCACCTCACAGGTGTGCCACATCAGGATGCTGATCTGACATCATGAGTAGTGCACAGGTGTACCTCAGACTGCCCACAACAAAAGGCCACCCTGGAATGTGCAGTTTTGTCTCACAGCAAAATGCCACAGATGCCACAAGCAATGAGGGAGCGCGCAATTGGCATGCTGACAGCAGGAATGTCAACCAGATCTGTCGCCCGTGCATTGAATGTTCATTTCTCAACCATAAGCCGTCTCCACAGGCGTTTCAGAGAATATGGCAGCACATCCAACCGGCCTCACAACCGCAGACCTCGTGTAACCACACCAGCCCAGGACCTCCACATCCAGCAGGTTCACCTCCAAGATCGTCTGAGACCAGCCACCCAGACAGCTGCTGGAACAATTGGTTTGCACAACCAAACAATTTCTGCACAAACTGTCAGAAACCGTCTCAGGGACGCTCAACTGCATGCCCGTCGTCCTCATCGGGGTCTTGACCTGACTCCAGCTCGTCGCCGTAACAGACTTGTGTGGGCAAATGCTCACATTCGATGGCGTCTGGCACGTTGGAGAGGTGTGCGCTTCACGGATGAATCATGGTTCACATTGTTCAGGGCAGATGGCAGCTGAGAATGTCCCAGTTCTTGCATGGCCAGCATACTCACCGGACATGTCACCCATTGAGCATGTTCGGGATGTGCTTGATCGGCGTATACGACAGCGTGTACCAGTTCCCACGAATATCCAACAACCTCGCACAGCCATTGAAGTGGAGTGGACCAACATTCCACAGGCCACAATTGACAATCTGATAGACTCCATGCGACGATGTGTTGCACTGCATGAGGCAAATGGTGGTCACACCAGATACTGACCGGTTCTGGGTCCCCAGACCCCCAATAGCGCAAAAAAAACTGCACATTCCAGGGTGGCCTTTTGTTGTGGGCAGTCTGAGGTACACCTGTGCACTACTCATGATGTCAGATCAGCATCCTGATGTGGCACACCTGTGAGGTGGGATGGATTATCTCAATATAGCAGATGTGCCCACTACCACACATTTGGACTGATTTGTGACCACTGTTTGGGAGGGATGGTTATATTGTGTATCTGGAATGAATTTTAGGTCTCTACGTCCATCCCATGGGGAATGGGAGCAGTAACAAAGGTGTTGCGTTTATATTTTTGTTGAGTGTAGATGTATTATATATAATAGACAAATATTGTTTGTTTAATTTGTTTGCATTATTGCATTTGGCTCAATGCTTACATATATGTGTAAAAAGAAAATGTACGAGCTGTGATAACTGTTTCTACGGTGGCCCTGAGAGGCCAAACGGACTGCAACTTCAGAAAACACTTGCAAAAAGAAAAATGCTGCAAAAAGAAAAACGCTGCAAAAAGAAAAATGCTGCAAAAGCACACACAACACAACGGAAATGTTTCTGGGGAGATAATAACCGGACGGACCAGTTGCACGAACCAAAACATGTATGTATGGTTGTATCGCAATTCAGGGGCTGTGTCCCAATTCAGGGTCTGCAGCCTTAAAGTAAGCAGCCTTAACGGTCCTCAAGGGCCGCGTACTCAAAGACCGCTGAGGCCGGAAGTGCGAGGCTTGTAGGCTTGTGAAATGGGACGGTCTAGCCTCCGTCGCGCTGTCCAGGTTGCCTAGCAACTATGATACTAGCAGCTGGAAACGTTCCATACAGCTTTGTTTGGCAGAAATGAAGGCGAACATATTTTGTACATTTGTTTCTACATGAGCTTTGTGTGATTTGATAAGTATCTATCACCTTAAATCTTCACTTAAAGACAAGTATCTGTTACAGTGTATATATAGATGTATTATATATAATAGACAATGTTCGTTTAATGTGTTGGCATTATTGCATTTGGCTCAATGCTTACATATATGTGGACAAAGAAAATGTACATGCTGTGATAACTGTTTCTGATAAAATGAAGAGTAGACTGATATATTAAATATTCCTTTATTGGGTGAGAAAATCACATCATTTCATAACTGCTTTAAGTCATACAGAATAGATATCAGAGCCACACCGAACGCGATGCAAACAAACAAAAAACGCAAACAAAAATGCCCCAAACGCCCCTAATTTGACGCGTGCACATTCGCGCCTCAACATGTGTCCAAGAAAAATCCATCGATATTTTGACGCGCGTGAACCAGGAATGTGGGAGGAAGTTGTGCCAGACGGTATCTTTGCAAGATGGCAGCTGTCGAGCTAGCGCTTGAAGAGAGTCTCCCTTCTCTATGTACTGTGGAGAGCAGAGCAGCGGCGTAAAAGACGTCCTCGCCGTAACTGGGTCCATCAGGTCCTCCAGAGGCGTGAGCAGTTTGGTAAGTTTCACCATTTGCTCCAGGAGCTGCGCCTGGATGACGGCGGATTCCAGCGATATCGCCGTCTTTCACTCGGCCAGTTTGAGGACCTGCTTTCCCGCGTCGGTCCCAGAATCGCCCGCCTAGACACCAATTACAGGTGCTCAATCCCACCTGCAGAGCGCCTGTCCATCTGCCTGAGGTTAGTAAAAGTATTTAATACGGTAGTCCTTTATTGATACCTGTGCTAATATATGCTAAACCATCCATTTATACACTGCTAACATGGATGTGCTATGCTAACAGTGAATGCTCTCTGTGTTTACTGATAGCAAACTGTGGTACGGAGACCACTGTTTATAATACAGGGAGTGCAGAATTATTAGGCAAATGAGTATTTTGTCCACATCATCCTCTTCATGCATGTTGTCTGACTCCAAGCTGTATAGGCTCGAAACCCTACTACCAATTAAGCATATTAGGTGATGTGCATCTCTGTAATGAGAAGGTATGTGGTCTAATGACATCAACACCCTATATCAGGTGTGCATAATTATTAGGCAACTTCCTTTCCTTTGGCAAAATGGGTCAAAAGAAGGACTTGACAGGCTCAGAAAAGTCAAAAATAGTGAGATATCTTGCAGAGGGATGCAGCAGTCTCAAAATTGCAAAGCTTCTGAAGAGTGATCATCGAACAATCAAGCGTTTCATTCAAAATAGTCAACAGGGTCGCAAGAAGCGTGTGGAAAAACCAAGGCGCAAAATAACTGCCCATGAACTGAGAAAAGTCAAGCGTGCAGCTGCCAAGATGCCACTTGCCACCAGTTTGGCCATATTTCAGAGCTGCAACATCACTGGAGTGCCCAAAAGCACAAGGTGTGCAATACTCAGAGACATGGCCAAGGTAAGAAAGGCTGAAAGACGACCACCACTGAACAAGACACACAAGCTGAAACGTCAAGACTGGGCCAAGAAATATCTCAAGACTGGTTTTGCTTAGGCTGCTGCCCCCGCGACCCGGCCTCGGATAAAGCGGATGAAGATGGATGGATGGATGGTTTTTCTAAGGTTTTATGGACTGATGAAATGAGAGTGAGTCTTGATGGGCCAGATGGATGGGCCCGTGGCTGGATTGGTAAAGGGCAGAGAGCTCCAGTCCGACTCAGACGCCAGCAAGGTGGAGGTGGAGTACTGGTTTGGGCTGGTATCATCAAAGATGAGCTTGTGGGGCCTTTTCGGGTTGAGGATGGAGTCAAGCTCAACTCCCAGTCCTACTGCCAGTTTCTGGAAGACACCTTCTTCAAGCAGTGGTACAGGAAGAAGTCTGCATCCTTCAAGAAAAACATGATTTTCATGCAGGACAATGCTCCATCACACGCGTCCAAGTACTCCACAGCGTGGCTGGCAAGAAAGGGTATAAAAGAAGAAAAACTAATGACATGGCCACCTTGTTCACTTGATCTGAACCTCATTGAGAACCTGTGGTCCATCATCAAATGTGAGATTTACAAGGAGGGAAAACAGTACACCTCTCTGAACAGTGTCTGGGAGGCTGTGGTTGCTGCTGCACGCAATGTTGATGGTGAACAGATCAAAACACTGACAGAATCCATGGATGGCAGGCTTTTGAGTGTCCTTGCAAAGAAAGGTGGCTATATTGGTCGCTGATTTGTTTTTGTTTTGTTTTTGAATGTCAGAAATGTATATTTGTGAATGTGGAGATGTTATATTGGTTTCCCTGGTAAAAATAAATAATTGAAATGGGTATATATTTGTTTTTTGTTAAGTTGCCTAATAATTATGCACAGTAATAGTCACCTGCACACAGATATCCCCCTAAAATAGCTAAAACTAAAAACAAACTAAAAACTACTTCCAAAAACATTCAGCTTTGATATTAATGAGTTTTTTGGGTTCATTGAGAACATGGTTGTTGTTCAATAATAAAATTATTCCTCAAAAATACAACTTGCCTAATAATTCTGCACTCCCTGTATTTCTAGTGATACTCAGAAGGTCTCATCAAGTCCCGATTTAATTCGATTTATGCTGTTATCAGTGTTTGAATGATAGCATGGCTGTGGTGTCACATCAATGTATGCGCTCGGTGTTTGCTGATATCAAACTGTAGCATTAGGACCACTGAGTTAACCTTTGTAGTGATACTTGATAGGTTTGTAGCTTGTACCTATCCGCTGGAACGTTGAAGACAATATAATTACACTGCAAAGCAAGACACAAGTAGGCACCAAAGTTCTTTCTGTTACTCATGCATGAGGGAAATCTGGCTGGAGCCAAGTGTCGTCCCACCACTTGGCCTCTGTCAGATTCTCGCCAGGTTCCCCACAGCACTCCTTTTATTGTGGTTACATGAATATGCATAGGTTCATTAACATATGATGTCTACATACACACAAAGAGTACCTTGCCTGTGTGTGTGTGTATGTGTGTGTGTATGTGTGTGTGTGTATATGTGTGTATGTGTGTGTATGTGTGTGTAAGGTCAAGATGTGACCCTGTGAAGCCTCCCCAAAGCTGGCGCCAGGAGTCTAACGGGTCCATCTAAACAAAAGGCTCTTACACTCAAACAGATATACGTGTGTTTGCTATACCATATATCAATAAGAAAAGATAAAACCTCTCCTAGGGGGTATGTGATTTATGCCAGGACACTCTGTAGAGGAGTGAACCCCCCCCCTCTTCATGCACAGAGTTGTTCCAGACCGCCTGGGATGAGACATTCTTTCAATCTACAAATGATTATATACTTCTAAGCATATATGAGTAAATGTTTCTAAGCATAAATGACAATCAACAATACAAAACCTAACATTCCCCCCTTTTTGACCTTTATGCTAGAAAAGTTCCCAGTTATGAATACCTCATGTCTGACAGTTTCAATGCAAACATTTTTATACTCAGCATATGTCAAATCACCCTAAATTACTGTAAGAGTACACAGTTTGACAAATATATTAGCAGTTATCCCATTCCTCATTGATCTCATCCAATGGCAAACTGCATCCTACAAGCAAACAAAGAAATTGTTTATTTAATAGTGAAAATAAGAAAGTAACATTTTCAAACACATCTCAGCTTGGTGGTGTTTCCTCCGATCACACGTCTCTCTGCAGAGTGTTTTAAGTTCTGCAGGGCGTCATGAATGTCTCTTCCAGTTGTTTCCATCACTCACTTCAGGCCTTCGTCTGCTGTTATGATCCCAGCAGTCTTCAGAGTGTCATCGTATGCACAGTATAGTGGCACAGCATTAGGTGATGTTCATAGGAAACTGCTGTCATCACCACCTTAGCTTCTGGTTCCTGTGCTTTCACAGAATCATGATGCCATCCTTAGATTCCCTCTGCGCTGTCGATGGAGCTTGGCACGCTCCCCTCATCCCTCGAGTTTTCATGTCCCAACGCTGCTGAAGATTTAAGGCAGAGCACGTCGTACACCTTAGTTGTCTTCCTCAGCGTCAACATTGAATCTTTCATTTTATTTAAAATCTTGCTGTGGGAAGTCTCCTCTTGATCTCCTGGAAGCTCAGTAGCACAGCTCTCTGTGTGATGTCTGCTGTGCTGAAGATGATCTCTGATCCTCCTGAAGCCTCTCTCCTGGCCTCAGCTCCCATCTTGTGGACGATCCTCTCAGGCACTCCTTCTCGTCATGGATAGTCCTGATTTTGGGCCTGCTGGATCTGTCTCTCTTAGGTGAGAGTTGTCATGTGTCCATCTCCTCTGCCTTCCTCCTGGTTCAGCTGTTTCCGGCACCAGCTGGGGTCCTATAAGGATGAGCGTCGTAGTCAAGGTAACCAAGAGGGTCCTGGTCGCACACAGGTCCGTCACGCCTCGCACTTGGTTGCCCTAGAGTTGATCAGAGGCTGGAGGTTGAAGTGCGAGCTTACCCTACGGGGGCTCAATCAGCACTCCCCCCTCACCACTGAAACAACCAAGTGTGAGATTTCTCTATTGTGCTGTCTTGAGGGTGCCGGGGTTTCCTGGGACCTCGACCTCTTTGCAGTGGCTATTTTGCAGGCAGTTGAAATGGTCCTTGCTGTGGCTCCAAGGTCTGATTTCATGATGGGCCCCAACCAGCTTGACCTTTGACCTCAACCACTGCCTGGGCTGTCAGCTATGCGCTTCTCACTGGGCCTCTGAAGATTTCTCAGGAGATTACTGCTGCACCTGTGTTTCCTTGCTAGGAAGACAAACTTCTATTTGGAGAGCATGTCAACAATCATCAAACCACATTCTTTAGTTCAGTGAACTTCACTTATAGGCCATCAAAGCCTCATCTGAACATGGATGCACCACTTGCATAGGTTTAATACCCGTAAATAAACGGTTAAATTGCTGCAACAATAATAATAGAAAACATTGTTTAATGTTAATCCTTGGACCCCACCTCTTGACGCATGGACACTCCCACGCGTCAACTCATCAAACCTACATTCCTGTCTTAAAGAAACAGGACAGCTAGAACATATCCCAGGCAACATCAGGGCATCTCCTCCCCTGGAGCAGCACCACCCTGGACCTATAATCCTGCAATAAAAATGTTTGTGAGCTTTGCATATTAAATTTGCTTAAAAACTGGCTCCACCAGGAGCCTGCATACACACCATCATGGCCTGGAAAACAAAATCTGGAAGTGAAATCAAACTTCACACTTATAAACAATATATCATAAGAGTAATAAGCATTCAACATCAGCAAGACAAGTGTCATGTGCAGGTTTTCTCAAATCAGTAACTACAACTATTACCCCTATTTGCCTCAGACATCGATCATCCCATGTGCTTATTTGTTTTTCTCATGTCACTTGTCCGCTTCTGCCGAATCCTCTACATCCAGTCATAGAAAAACAAACGTTAGCAATACACATTGACCGTGGTCAGACGGTGGTCAGACGCAGGTCAGACACAGGTCAACAGGTTCCAGAGGTGCCATAAAAACACCATAAAGTCAACCATCCATAGTCGTGGACAGAATGTTATTCACATCATCAAAGTAACCTTCACATTTTCCCAAAAACACAGTGTAACAGCATCACCACTCATGACCTATAAACACAGTTTCTTCACACACAAACCCAGAAATCCTGTAGTAGGAAAAACATCAACCAGTTGTCCTGGTATAAATCATGTGATCAAACCACATGAAGAACTGTAATGCTGTAGAAAAGAAAATGCAAATGTTAGCGCTGCGCAGACATATACACTCACAGTTTCCTCTGTGAGCAACACAAGGTAGTGAATAACACCCCTGGTACATGCACAGACACAGAAAATGGCATTTAAAAGGTTAAATCACCACGCAACCTCGAATGTTGCTGTCATCTTTCTGCTCCTGTAAAAGGAAACACACACAGACTCATCTGCACCCCCGCCAGGCGGGGGTCAACTTCACTTCACACACCAACAAAGCATAACTAAGTAAACTGTGTGTCGGTGTGACGTAGTGCAGAAATATATATAGGGATTTAGCTGGCAAAGAATTCAGACCTGAGCATATGTGTTCATGTGGCGGGTCTCCATTTCCAGAAATGTAAAATAATTTTTTGAGCTTGACCACTCTGAGTCCAGTCTTTCTCTGTCGCCAAAAGAATTCAAAATAACGGGATTTAATACAATATTAAAACATGCTGGAGTCAAAATGTATTATCAGAAAGTACAACGAGACATGGTAACACTTTATAATGTGGCCTGTTACTGGGGATTAAATCCCCTCTAATTAAATGTGATTCTAGTGTATTTTATTTTAAATTAAATGTAATTAACTTACAAACGCCTGAAGGTAAATACACTAGAATATGGGGTAAAAATCAGATTTTTACAGAAAACAAATAAATAATATACCATAAAATATACTAAAAGTACATTTTAATCATGTGTAAGTAATTTTAAATAATGAAGTGGTTTAGATTTAACAGTAAATGAGACACAAATTATACCGTAAATCAGGGGTGTCGAACTCCAGGCCTTGAGGGCCAGAGTCCAGCACATTTTAGAGATCAACCTGGGTCAACACACCTGAATCAAATGATTAGTTCATTACCAGGCCTCTGAAGAACTGCAAGACACGTTGAGGAGGTAATAGACTATGTGCGCCTTAGCATATGTTACTTCTGGTGGGGAAACTCCTGCAGTTTGTGCTTCGTTTCCAGTGTGATATTCGTGCCTTATTTATGGCCGGGTTTTTCAAAACAAATCAACCAAATGGACGAATCAAGTGGCAATTTACATTTCTCACGATGTCTTGGGCATTTACCAAATATATCTGTAGATGATTACCTACCGTCAATAACTCATTTATTTTTTTATATCCTGTTGCTTTTTTTCACGGTTTGTTGACATGCTGTATATGTGTGTAGTTGACTAGCTGATATTGACATAACGGGGGAAACCTTTGGCTATTGTTCACCTGTAGTTTGAATGCTGAACATTTGTTTGTTTGAATCATAAGAACTGTATACAGAGATGTGCTTCTGAATGTGGACGATGTGTCTTCTGATTTTGTAATGAGGTTCTGCTTGTGTTGAGTGATGTAAACAACAAATCAATCCACACTCTTCAAACGTTAAAATTGATCATTTGATTTTTTTATGACACAGCAATGGTGAGTGTTCCCACCCTCTGCTCTTTGTAACTTAATGCGATCTTTCCATTTTTGTATTTTGGACATGATTTTGGAGTCCATCTTTGCAGTAATAATTGACCACAAATTAAAGCTACTGGAAATGTACAACCCTACATCCACTCCTAAAACAGGAAGTTAGCATTTCAGCCATTTAAATCAGCTGTGTTGGATCAAGGACAGATCTATAACCTGCAGGACACCGGCCCACGAGGCCTGGAGTTCGACACCTCTGATGTAAATAATTTTATGTACAATATAAGTCATTTTAACTAGTGCATCATGATAATACTGGGGAAATGCAACAAATATTTCCACATATAATGCCATAAGTACTCTGTTGTTAGTTTACTTAGTTTATTAGACTGTTCTTTTAGCGTTACCACACAGTGACACCGTTTTAGAGAAATTAAACATGATTTTGATGTTTGAGTCTCTGTTGAAGAAAAACAGCAGATTGGCATTGTTACTGCTCATTCCCACCACTTCACTCTCCAGTGTGAGGTGGAGGCCATCACCCGATGAAGCCAGCAGAACCACATCATCCAACATATTGAGAGAGAGAGAGAGAGAGAGAGAGAGAGAGAGAGAGAGAGAGAGAGAGAGAGATAGCCTTTATTTGTCAGTTGCAGGTCTTTTGCCCACAACCGAGATGACAGACCTTGCCGACCGTACATACAATACAAACATCATATTGGGGAGACAGGTCAGGCCAGGTAGCGAGGAAAAGAACATCGAAATGTGCAACACAAAAGGATAATACAGGAATGCACAGGTATCAACACACCATAACACAATAAACACAGACAAGCAACATGGGAAAGTGTTCCAGTATGTACATCTGATCTGGGACCGCTGCAATCTTCGACTGCGCCTCCAGCTGACCCGATGTCCACATCATGGGGGAGGAAAGCGTTGGAGGTGGCGTTGGATAGGGAGGGTGATGCGTCAGTGAGTGCTTATCAGTATCAGTATATGTATGTGTGTGCGTGTCCATAGTTCAGCTGAGACAGTGTCCTGCTAGCTCCTTTGACCTCTTGTATCTTGTATCTGCTGGCAGGCAGACAAATCCCAGGGTCAGACCACAGACGTTAGGCACAGTAAACATCATAAGAGTAATGCTTAAAAGACATTGAATGGCAGTATTTATTACTCAAGAGCAGAAACCAGCGGATCTTCCAGAAAGCACCAGTGGACGGACCTGCCACACCAGTGACTGTCTACCATGTTGTCTAGATCAAGGACAACCTGGTCTCTGAGGCCCATCTCTCTTTATAGATGGGTCCACACCAATGAAAAGGGCAAGCCCCTTATGCTCAGCCCTCGCACCAACAAAGGGAGGGCCTTATTCCTTCAGGAGCATCAGATTCTGGTGATATATGGTCTGCTGCCTCCCAAGGTGGAGACTCAGGAAATTCAGGCCATTCAGGCCAGAAAAATCTCAAAAGGTTACATGATCCTCTGGAGAAGTAGATCTACCTGATAGGCATCCAGGAAAGGAATGAGAAGCTCTTTTATAGGGTGTTGATGGAAGGCATAAACGTGCTGATGCTGATTGTTTAAACATAGACTGCTTTTCACAAAAAAGGTTTTTCAAAATTCGCACCTGTATTTATCTCCATCCCACTTATGTTTAGTGTTGACAGCCTGTGGCCTTGGAGTAATCCATGTTAGAGTCTTCAGATCCAAATATATGAAGTCTTCATCATAACCATACTGTTGATAACCAATAATATCCTCTGACTCATCATCCCATTCACAAACAACCATCTGTTGAACTACGTGGACACCTGAGAGAACAGCAGAGTAAAGCAGTAAAGCACAATGAGATCCCAGAGCCCCCATCCATTAAAGATTAAAATTAAAGATTAGAAACTATTCATCAATGGTGCCACAGTAATATGTGAGCAGACTGTTACTTTGTGCTTCGGTAAAAACCTGTCTGGCTACATCTGTCTGACAGCAAGCCAGGAAAAACGTTTTTTCTGTGGCCTACCTCAGGTGTAGTTAAAGCACACTGAACTTGTTATTTTCAGATTTAAAGATCACTGCTGTCCCAGTGATTGCCCAATAGTGAACTCATCAAGTCTTGTTTCAGTTCAGTTTTCTTGATGCTGCTGTCATAAGCCATATCTCATTTTTAAGCAAAGCAACAGCTACAAAAACCAGGAACTTCTCTCGAAGAGATAAAGACCTTCAGAGAGTTTTTCTCTGTTTAAGACAAGAAAATAACACCATCTGTATCTTTTTTTTTTTACGGTTTGACCTGCAGTGTGTTCAGG